>NW_027468636.1:47500-51228 GCF_046254945.1 Alosa pseudoharengus | reverse complement strand
ACACACACACACACACACACACACACACACACACACACACACACACACACACACACACACACACAGTGTCTTATTAACACACACACACACACACACACACACACACAGTGTCTTATTAACACACACACACACACACACACACACACACAGTGTCTTATTAACACACACACACACACACAGTGTCTTATTAACACACACACACATACACACACACACACACACACACACACACACACACACACACAGTGTCTTATTAGCGCAGCCAATAGGGCAGCAGGACGGAGTGACCAGTACACACGATTATCAGCATCATGTCACAGAGGGTTTGAATAAGTCCCATGTTGTGGATTAATCTTCAGTTCTCCCTCCGTGTGTGTGTTGCCTGTCCCATGGTCTTTGATCATGGGCTACATGATGCATGTTCATCTTGTGATTATCATCTGTGTGTGTGTGTGTGTGTGTGTGTGTGTGTGTGTGTGTGTGTGTGTGTGTGTGTGTGTGTGTGTGTGTGTGTGTGTGTGTGTGTGTGTGTGTGTGTGTGTGTGTGTGTGTGTGTGTGTGTGTGTGTGTGTGTGTGTGTGTGTGTGTGTGTGTGTGTGTGTGTGTGTGCGCGCATGTGCCTGTGCAGCAAGAGACATTGCATGCGTAATAACTAAGGCCCTGTGGGTAACTGGAGGGGCTGCCAGAGTTTCGACAGCTGACTACACACATTCAGACAAGACACGGACATACACACACATGCACACACTAACACACTAACACACACAGGTGCAAATGTGGTAAGCCAGGGCATTTTGTAATTTTGCACAGCTGTGGCTGTGTTTTTTTTTTTTTTTTTTTTTTTAAAGTTGGGTGTGTCCTGATGATATCATGGCGCATTGTTCATCAGTATGCAGAAACTGTGTTTTTAATGGCGATTTACAAACTGACACTTATTTGGATGCTAAGATGTGTTTTACTTACTCTTCAATGGCAAACATCTACGTTTCTCGTGGCCTAGTTCTAGTATGACTGGTATATAGGCAAGGGAAGGCAGCTCATCCGTCCAGGCATCCTTAAAATAGCGTCACTGAAAACCTCTTTAGCTAAGCAGTAGAGTTGAATAGAACTGAATGAAATAAAACTATGTTTATTAAAACATTAAATGCACAAATGTAATTGTGGATGAAGTACTATATCTTTTTTTTTTTTTTTTTTTTTTTTTTGAATAGCCATTTGTCATCACCTAAGACTTTACTGGATCCTTTATCAGAGAAGCTTAGGACTACACTGGCCAGGAAGAAACCTGTTCTCTTTAGCTCATATCAGGATATATTGACTCTGTGCGAGTCCAAGCAGGAAGCTAGTGGTCCACCAGGAAGGACCATATCTCTTGGCCTGACAGCAGGCCCAGCTGGAATGTCAAAGTTAGAGTCATTTAAATACAAAGAGGCATATTGGTCACAGTATGGGCATGGCAAAAGAAAAAAAACTCTTCCCAGTAAGTACTCAGGATTTGAGGTTGAGAAAAAAAATAATTCTCCCACCATATTTTCATCCATGGAGATGATCTCATCCACACCAGAGCGGTAGATAAAACATTTTCTATGGCTCTGATCCATGCTCATGGAAAGATCATACCCCACTCATTTTGTTTTTTTTAATGTGGCCAAAACAAATGTCTTTTAAAAAAAAAAGGACACCAGAGTATGTTCCACAGATAGTATTTTGGAGCGTTTTCTTTCTCTTTCTTTTGGTGGTGTTTTTTTTTCCATTTACAAAGAAGCATAAAGCAGTATGAATATACAATTTATTAGAATAGGCTTCTATCATAAGCAGAATCACAGCCCTCCGTTGTTGCTCTGCTGCATCTGACCCTTGAGGCCGTGCTGCTCCAGCTGCCGGAGGACTGCTTTTGAATGGACACTGATTATGTTGGACACAGTAGCCCCGTATACATCAACAGTTTTTTTTTTTCTTTCTTTCTTTCTTTCTTTCTTTCTTTTATTTTTGTCATTCCGACACATAGAGTCTGTTCTATTGCGATCAGGTGTTTACAGACGGAATCTTTGATCGGAATATCGGTTGCTCTGCTTCTGCTGGGGAAGCGACAGCAGGTAACAGGATTGACTGTGTACATGACTGTTCAATCGGAATAAGAACGGAATACATCACCCCTGTCATTCTGATTCCAGTTCTAATAGTAGTATTCCACCAAAAATCCAATGCCTGCTGGCTGCATGAATGACTGATGTGGATCAGTGGTGTGGTTATCACCGTTGATATGGTATATCTTGGTCTGCCATATGTCTGAGTGGTGTTGAAGTCGGGGAATGACCGTTACCAAGACTGGTCAGATGGTCCTGTTTTGCATCACGTTATGTTTGTTTCGAGGATACATGACTTGTTTTGGCCGTTAGATTTCCCACTGTAGACCGTAACTTGTCTGTATGCCTCATGTCAACTCCGCACACATCACAAATAAAATTTGATTTCCCGCTTGGATGTCAAACAGCTGTATGGAAATTTCCGTATGCGGGTGACACCTCGTGCTGCTTTCAGACTGCGATGTCTCAGACTAAAGTGCATTGGCAACGTGACGGACTCACTGTGTGCCAAAACGAAAGTGCCACTTCTCCCTGAATCATTCATGGACACTGTCTTGCTGTGCTGCTGTATCAAAGCTGGGGGCAGCAATTGTAGCCTTGCCAAGTCTAATCCCACTTTAATATTTCCATAATATAATAAAATGATAGGAGGGTCAAATTTGTGTGTTATGGTCAATGATTGAGAGTTTTAACTGCGCCAGTTGGTAGTGCCAGCGGCGGTCGTGCTACAGCTGGCGTGGCCCTCTGTGTCCTCGCTGTTTAGATGTGTGCAGGGCGGCATGTGTTTAAAGATGAGCCTCCTCCCGCCCTCCACACCATTCCTGAACCAGGGTCAAACGGCTAGTCTTTCAGCTGCCTTCACCCCTGCCCCCCCCCCCCCCCGGACCCCCAGTTATAGCTGTCTTTGCTGTCAAAACAGACTAACATACACAGGCCATGGAAACCCATCGACACATAACCCAACTCATCACCCCTTCTCCTCCTCCTCCTCCTCCGCTCCCTCTCTCTTCTCCTCCTCCTCCTCCTCCGCTCCCTCTCTCTTCTCCTCCTTTCACCTCCTGTTCTCTCCATCGCATCGCACTCTTTCTTTTTGCTTTGTTTGTCCCTCACACCTCTCTGACTAAAGCAGGACCCCTTTTTTCAGACACACACACACACACACACACACACACACACACACACACACACACACCCCTTTCCTTTTTCCCTAGTCTTGTTAGCCACGCTAAAGTGAACGGGCTAATTCAGTGGCGGCGCTAAGTGACTGAACTTTATGACTGCGTGTGAAGCGAGCCAGCACCTGCTCAAGGTCGAGCGCTAATGTGAGCGGCCCTGGAGTTAGCACTGTCGTTAGCGTGGCTCTGCTAATTAGCCTGCAGGGGCCGTCTCTCCCACTGATACACTCGCAGTCACAGAGTCGCAGTCTTCTCCAGACTACTCTGTGAAAGCGACTGTGTCAACTGCACCGATACCGTGTCTGCGTCGCTGATATTGGGAAGAGTAGTTTAATGTTATGGAGATGGGAAGAGTAGTTGAATGTTATGGAGATGGGAAGAGTAGTTGAATGTTATGGAGATGGGAAGAGTAGTTGAATGTTATGGAGATGGGAAGAGTAGTTGAATGTTATGGAGATGGGAAGAG
>NW_027468636.1:27500-42500 GCF_046254945.1 Alosa pseudoharengus | reverse complement strand
TCCCTCCCTCTCCACCTCCCTCTCTCTCTCTCTACCTCCCTCTGTCTCTCTCTACCTCCCTCTGTCTCTCTCCACCTCCCTCTCTCCCTCTCTCTCTGTCTTTAGATGAACCTGGAGGTCATTTATGGAGACACGGATTCCATCATGATTAACACCAACAGCACCAACCTGGACGAAGTCTACAAACTTGGCAACAAGGTAGCGACCAAACAGTAAACAGCCAACCAGCACACTGCTCCAGTGCCATGCAGTGGCAGTGAAAGCCACCTGAAACAGGTCTGCGTGGTGTCAACATGCCAACCCTAGAACCCTCATTTTGTTAGCGGAATTCTACTGAGCCCTAGAACCTTCATTTTATTAGCGGAATTCGACTGAACCCTAGAACCCTCATTTTATTAGCGGAATTCAATAAAACCTCCCGGAAGCGATACATTTGATTCTTCTAACTCCATGTTGATTGGTGTTGGTCAAGCCATGCTAATTATACGGCTAGTGAAGCATTGCAAATGGATTTCACAGCGCTTATTCAGACCGATTAATATGTCGCTTCTTTGTCTCGGAGAAATAAATACACACCATAATAAGCCATTGTGATTTAAAGCCCCCCTTAATAGCTTCATTTCTGCCCCTCTTGTGTAGCGGTTAGGCGCTAGGTGTATTCCAGTGGTTGGTATTGAATGTGGCTGTTCCTTGTAATAGCTGATATTATTTAGAACAGGTACACAGTGTTGTAAAACAGTGAAATATTAATTTAGTTCATGAGAACATGGAGACGTGAAAACATCTATCTATAAAAGCAAGAAATATCTGTCTGCTTTTGGCATATCTCCGACTTTTCACCCAGCTGGCTTGGAGCGGGGCAGGTGTGGCAAGAGGGTGCAGAGTCGAGCACCCAGGTTGTTTAAATGAGCCATTTTAAAGAGACTATTAAAAAAAAAAAAAATCAGCCTGAAAAGTTGTGAGGTCAATTCCCAGCTATCATCATCAACATCAATCCAGTCATCATCCACAGTAGGAGGGGCAATCTGAAGCCATTTTCTTGTCAAGGCCTTTTTGGCCGCCACTAATAGGACTCTCAACAGATATTTGACTAGTTTTCCACATTGAAGTTCCTCAAAGTCACAGAGATACAATGTTTTGAAATCATAGTTAATTCTTATGCTGAAAGCTAGTTCTAAATGGTTATGGGCACTTAACAAAAACCAACAAAGGCACAATTCCAAAAGATGTGAAAGTGATCTGCCATATTGCATCCACAACATCTCCAGCAGTTAGTTAGAGTATAATATTTTGCCTTTTGGGCTGGAGTATAAGAGAATCTAATAATGTTTTTCCAACTAAAGAATCTCCATGAGGGTGAACTTGTCATCCTCCATTGATGTGCACAGATCCCTTCCCACTCCTTCTGTGATAATGACAAGCTACTCTCCTTTTCCCACCTGGATTTGATTGACATTGTATTGTCTCTTGCCATATAGTCTGGAAATTATTTTCCTGTAAGCTACATCTTCACAGGCTTTCAGAAAGATGTCGATAATCAGGGCTGTACAGTGCGACATATATGTCGCACATGCTACAAAAAAAATAGTTTGTGCGATGGATGATTTACCAACGTAGCACTGGTGCTACAGTATACAGTTTTGCTTATGGCAATACAATGCATGCGTGTGAGACTGACAGGGAGGCTACAGCAATTACCTTCTACTGTGATCAGTGCAACTGGCTACACCAGATGTGATAGCGGCGCGTAGGCTACGTAAAAAAAAAAAAAATAGACCCTTCTGTTTTTGCGCGTCGCAAACGGAGCTCTTCGTTACGCGCCCGGTGTAGGCTCCCGGTGAAACGCTTGTTTGTTTGTTTGTTTGAAGTGCGTATGTATAGATTACTTCTGTAAGAGGCTACTTTGATTTCAACTTAGTTGCAGTCTACAGGATTAAAAACTATGTCTACTTGTTTGTAGGCATAGTATCCAAACAATCCAACTCCAAACCAAAAAACACCTTGCAAATTATCCTCGCGAATCAAACAAGTGATAGCTATGCTTAGCCTAAAGCGAAAGTATCTTCCGACCGGGCCGGGCTGAGGTGATTAGATTAGTCAAGCAGAGGTAGAAGTTTGTAGCAATCGCCTTGTTGCTTTGCATTTTTAGTTCAGTTTAAAACGAACAAGTTATCCAAACAGCACCATTCAGATCTAAAACTTAGAAGAAAAAAGTCCACCGGGACGTTCGCTTCTATCTGTCAAATATGAGCCCACTTCATGCGCAACAGTCTCGCTTAGTAGTGCTTAACCTATACAAGATCGGTTCCGAAAAAACCTTCACGACACTTTAATTACGACTGCGTTAGCCACAGACCTTCAGCTATCTTTAGTAGGCTACCTATTGTAGCCTATGTGTATGGAACAGTCTAGGGATGCATTTGACATGTCAGTTAGCCTACTCATTTGCACCACTGGTTAGATGTAATTACGGTATTTCACTCGTGCAATGACAATAAGGTTAAATGTAGGGTTACACTAATTTAAAAACTTAGAAATATGAACTAAACGTGAATTAAATCTTAGTGGAATAAAATCTTCAGCATATCTTCTACTTATTCAAAAATAAATGAACAAAAAATCAATGGCATGACCTGTCTTCCTGATACCCATTGAAAAGTCTAACTGCATGGAACTGTCATGGATTGTTTTTTTGTTTTTACAAAAACACAACAACCAAATAACATGCTGATAGCTTTTGTTCATCTCAAACACAATGTAGCCAGGTGAGATGTTTACAACTACATGACCTTTTATCAATCCAGTTGCAGTAGGCCTAGATCCCAACCACAATTGATGAACTGTGATGAACTGATTGTTTTTAGAGATTTTAGAGGTTTTATATCGATGCTACAGAATTTGTGGCTGGTGCTACAAAACTTTTAACCTCTGTAGCACCAGTGCTACTTGCAAAAAAAGTTAACGTACAGCCCTGATAATAATGTTTCTACAAGGTTCTTTCTCTTTCCTTATAAAAGATTTATTAATAAAGTCTCTGATTTGCAGATATCTAAAATGGTCCTGATTCTCTAAACCAAATTGGTCTTTTTGTTGTTCCACACAAGAAATTGTTTGCCGTGGACACTGGGTATAAAATCAGCGTCGTAGGCAAACCGTTTGAAGATACCCATCCTGTCTCTCAGGTGGTGTCGTTTAGCTATTTTATCCCATAACCCCAGGGAGCAAGATATCCAGGGATTACTGGGATCAGAAATTTGGTCAATTAGTGAACAGTCACCAATTAACATACTCATTGGATATCTCCCTCCCATTGTATAAGTATATATATAAGTATAAGTATATATACTTTTTTGATCCCATGAGGGAAATTTGGTCTCTGCATTTAACCCAATCGGTGAATTAGTGAAACACACTTAGCACACAGTGAACACAGTGAGGTGAAGCACACACTAATCCCGGCGCAGTGAGCTGCCTGCTTCAACGGCGGCGCTCGGGGAGCAGTGAGGGGTTAGGTGCCTTGCTCAAGGGCACTTCAGCCGCGGCCCACTGGTCGGGGCTCGAACCGGCAACCCTCCGGTTACAAGTCCAGAGTGCTAACCAGTGGGCCACGGCATTGAGCATTCTATTTCTTTCCACCTTGATCTATAACTGGGCGTACACCATCCGACTAAAAATCTAAGTTGAGCAGCCTTGTAATAATCTAGTAGACATGGGAGAGCAAGCCCTCCCCTATCTTTAGCCAGCTTGAGTGTTTTGTACCTTACTCTAGGTTTTTTCCCTGCCCAGATGAATCTAGCTAGAAGTTTATCCCATTCCATAAAGTAATGTTCGGGCTTCTCAATAGGTGTAGATTGGAATACATACAGAAGTCTAGGTAGTATATTCATTTGTGATGAGATGTGATAGTATGATGAGATTAAGTGATCTCCTATAAAGATATAGGAGATGTGATAGTATGATGTGATTAAGTGATCTCCTATAAAGATATAGGAGATATGATAGTATGATGAGATTAAGTGATCTCCTATAAAGATATAGGAGATGTGATAGTATGAAGAGATTAAGTGATCTCCTATAAAGATATAGGAGATGTGATAGTATGAAGAGATTAAGTGATCTCCTATAAAGATATAGGAGATGTGATAGTATGATGAGATTAAGTGATCTCCTATAAAGATATAGGAGATGTGATCTCCTATAAAGATATAGGAGATGTTATAGTATGATGAGATTAAGTGATCTCCTATAAAGATATAGTAGATGTGATAGTATGATGAGATTAAGTGATCTCCTATAAAGATATAGGAGATGTGATAGTATGATGAGATTAAGTGATCTCCTATAAAGATATAGGAGATATGATAGTATGATGGTAGTAAGAGCTCGTCAGTCAGAAGCTGGTCTAGGAACTTGGTCATAGAGTCACCTTCGGTGTCTTCGGGCACACCGTAGATCCGAATATTACATCGCCTGGACCTGCTCTCTAGATCCGTCACCTTCTCCTTCAGTCGTCGTCTCTCGTTTAAAAGGAACACTAGGGACTCTTTGGTGATGACGCTATTCTCCTCCAGTTCAGAGACACGTTCTTGAATTTCAGAGATAGCTTGGCCTTGGTTCTGAAGGGACGTGCCTAGCTCTGTTAGCTTCAGATTAAGATCCTGTTTAAAAGTTGCTAGCTCTTCCCGAAGATCTACTTTCAATTCTCCCTTCAGCTCCGAAATCGCTGACTGTATGTCTTTTTTAACGTCCTTGAGATCTTCTGTAATGGAAGTCATTTGTCGAAGCAGTTGACTCGCGGATTCAGAGGCAGCTTCTTTGTCGGGGACTTTCTCTTCGTTTTGTGGAGACAATGATTTCGACATTACTCGCTCCTTAGTTCCCGTTCTTGAATTCTGGCTTCTCAGTAATTTCCCCCCTTCCATTGCATACGTCTTCTATATAAAATTAAATGAATTTAGGCAACGGGGGTACTTTTGCAAAAAGATTGAAACAGAGAGTAACTTCACACGTGTGTCATAGCCACTAGCATCATAGCCACTACCGGAAGTCTTCTCTATACCAGACTTAATGCAAAACGTAAAAGCATTTCCACTTATATAGCAGTCACATACCCTGAAAATGAACTTTTAGTTATACAGTTTTTTTTACAGAATTTTCCATAGTCTGCTTATCTCACGCAACTGCTTTTGGAATGTTATTGTCTCTTCTTCGTATATAAGTATATATACTTTTTTGATCCCGTGAGGGGAAATTTGGTCTCCAATCGGTGAATTAGTGAAACACAAACAAGCACACAGTGAACACACAGTGAGGTGAAGCACACACTAATCCCGGCGCAGTGAGCTGCCTGCTACAACGGCGGCGCTCGGGGAGCAGTGAGGGGTTAGGTGCCTTGCTCAAGGGCACTTCAGCCGCGGCCCACTGGTCGGGGCTCGAACCGGCAACCCTCCGGTTTCAAGTCCAGAGTGCTAACCAGTAGGCCACGGCTGCCCCCGAAATTAATGTGAATTAATGTGAAGCTTCTGTACGGTCACGGCGCTATTGACTGGCCTGGCATATTGCTACAGCGCTTTCTGTCAGTTTCACCTCTTCGTGTGGACGCAAGTCTTCTTTTTTTTACCAGTGGTGGTGTGAAAATGGTCGTTTTCGTGTTGACGTGGCCTCAGTGTGCTTGCACACATAAATAAACATAACTGCATAACAATAAACATATTTTGTGCATCTTGGTTTGCCATATTGTTCAGATTGACTGTGTTATCGCCAGGCACTAGACTGCACTAATTTTCATTCATGCGAAAAAGCTTTCCCCTGCTGTAAGCAATTTGTAACAGTAACAACAGCAGCAACTATGACACTATAATAACAACAACAATAATAATAACAGCAGCAATAATAATGATGTGTTAAGTGAAATAGCACCTCAATTGACATTTACTCTTTATTTGTGTGTTTTCTTGTAGAAATGTTAACCTCGGCAGTAATAACTATGTGTGCATGTGGGACATTTTTCCAGGTGAAGAGTGAGGTGAACAAGCTGTACAAGCTGCTGGAGATTGATATCGACGGCGTGTTCAAGTCGCTGCTGCTGCTGAAGAAGAAGAAGTACGCGGCGCTGATGGTGGAGAACCACGGCGACGGCCGCTTCACCACCAAGCAGGAGCTCAAGGGCCTGGACATCGTGCGCAGGGACTGGTGCGGCCTCGCCAAGGAGTGCGGCAAGTCAGTGTCACGTAGTCAAAGACCTCTCTCAAGGAGTGCAAGTCAGTGTAACACGTAGTCAAAGAGCTCTCTCCAGCCGTCAGCCCAGCGTTCATACAGCCACGCTACACCGGGTGCGCTATCGAAGCGCTCCGTCCGCAGAACATAAAAATAGTTTTAGATGCCTGTTCTAATTTTTTTCGAATGTACGTGCCACCGTCACGTCTGGTGTAGAGGAGTCGAGTCCACATAAAGAGGAGTCGAGTCCACATAATCCACATAAAGAGGAGTCGAGTCCACATAAAGAGACATAGAGATGAGTCGAGTCCACATAAAGAGACGCATAGAGATGAGTCGAGTCCACATAAAGAGACGCAAGAGACGCATAGAGATGAGTCGAGTCCACATAAAGAGACGCATCGTTTAAACCTCGACCGTGCATTAACTTCTGTGAACAGACCAACGTGTCGTCCATTATCCCTTACTTAATAGCCACCCGACTCTATCAGAATCAGCCGCCAATGCGCCTATTTTTAATTTATCTTTTGCACCACTTGTTTACCTGTCAGTCACCAGTGGCCTCCGTCCCCTGGACTTAACACGTTTCTATCAGCCGGCTCATGATTTCTCAGATCAAAGGAAACATGCAGTTAACGTTCCAGTGTTAGGATATCGGTGGTAACTACATGGCTAAGCTGTGCAGCCGACGCGGCTCCTCTCTTAAATCGTTTCTAGGGAAGTTACTCGGTTTGGGTTACTATTTCCCTTGCCACACCACGTGTGGCACTGGTTGTTACAATTACTAGCATTTGTATCAGTGCTGGTATGAGCACCCAATACTGCGGATGCCTGGCTTTACGAATCGGTGCTGGTGCGTCCATAAGTGCTTTATAGCATATCATTGGCACGTACAAGTGTTGGGTTATTATGAGTGCTGGGTTATTGTGAGGCTGATGGTCTCTGGAACCAGGAGGAGGCAGATTACCAACAAGCCTACAGTCATCCTACTGACATGGCAGTCTTCATTTAAACCCATTTAACCCCCCCACCCTTCAAGAGATCAGCAAGCTAAATAAACCCTTGATGTTTTTTTCCCAACAGCTGGTTTAGATGGACACATTTCCACATTTCTTTTGCTCAGATCTGGTTTAATATGCTTTTTCTTTTTGACTGGCAAGATTTCCCCTCTGTGCTTTTTACTAGTAATGTAATATCTTGACACCGTAGCTATTTATACCCCTCGCGTCCCCCCCCTACTATCTGTTGCCTATTGAAGATTGACAGCCCAGACATTCTGTCTGTTTGCCATTGAGGGGTAAGCTGGTTATTTGTCCACCCTCAACTTTGCTTTTTACAGTGGAGCAATCAGTGAACACTTTACCCGGACTGAACTACAAAGATTAAACTGTTTCAGGTCCTGTGGCTGTGACAACCCCAATGCACAAGCCATGCCTATATAGAATTCTCCAACACTGCCCGTGTGTGTGTGTGTGCGCGTGTGTGTGGTTGGTCAGTCGGTCAAATGTTCCCTTCGACGCACAAATACACAGCCAAGGCTGACACCAAAAGTGTGAGTAAAATAACAATCCTGAATAGAAATGACAGTTGAGCAATTTGGGCTTCAGGGCAAGACGGCTCACGTGGCGTCTCCCGGAGTCGTGTCGGAGAGCGGGGATTTTTACGGCGCTTTACAGCTCTGTGTGGACTCTAGCCCAGTGGGTGAGCCTTTTTGTGCAGTCCTGTTAAAAAAAAAAAAAAAAAAAAAAGGGGTGACAATGTCGACTTGGTGAAATTCGTGTAAGTAGCCCTATATAAATACTCAATATTGAGTCTTTTTCTATGTTCCAAGAGAGCCTAGCACTGCCTGTACGCCGCCTGGAGAACGGTAATTGGTCACGTAGATTAAACTTGTTGAGTTAAGTGGCTCTAATTGCTTTAATTGGTTAGACGGCGAGCCTACTGGTCAAGCAAGGCTGGCTCTGTCGAGACGACAAACTGTCTGCAAACACAGACACAGGGGCAGGAGGACACAGACCATCCCCATGTATGCTACAGCTCTGTTGTGCTTTGCTCTAAATGTATCTCTTTGTTTGTTTGTTTATGTCCATACTTGGAATCAAAAGGGGGGTAATGAACAACACAGTGTTCAGGTAGCAGGTGTTGATAGCAACGTTAGCCTACAATATCAGTCATGTCATGATATACTTACGAATTAAACGGTTGTATGATGTAGACGTGATGCCTACAATATCAGTCATGCCATGATATAATTATGACCGCAGCGAAGCGGCGGTCATATAGGTTTAGTCAGAATTTTTTTTTTTTTTTTCGCATGTCCAAATTTCTGTCAATGATTCCCGGGACACTGAAACACCGGGGTACACAAAACTTGGTGGGCATGTAACCCCACATGGATAGCATGGAACCGTCGTTTTTCGTTTTGATCTGTAGCCCCCCCGCTGGACTGGACCCCCCGAAAGGAGGGTAGGGCAGACACAGTTCTCTGTGAATATCTTGAGAACTGTAGGGACTAGGATGACCATTTTTTTTCCATATGTTTGCCTCCAGGGGTCATGTTAACCCATTTCATGTGCACACATGTGCACAAACAGATATACCCACACACATACATTCACAGTAATCATACGTATGACACATACTCACACAGTAGACATATGTACGCTTGCATGCACAGGCACATACGCAGGCACACACACACACACACACCCACACACATAACATAAACATGTACATGCACACATGCACACAATTCAAGAATTTCTTAGAATTATGAACAGGCAAGATGGAGGTGGGGTTGTATAAAATTAATTTTACATGTGAAATCTATGAACTAATCATGTTTTGGTACTTGTTGTCTAGCAGATATCAGTGAGAATTGAGTGTGGATAATGCAATTTAGTGAGACAGTTAGAATCATATAGGCCTTTCAGCGTGATTTATTTTTGTGGAAAAAATGTGCTGGACTGGGCGGCGGTCATATTTTGTACCGCTCTGCGGTACATTTAGTTATGAATTAAACGGTTGTATGATTGGTAGACTCTGAAATGAACGTGAAATATATTGATGTAGCATTTTGTGTCAAAACAGTTGGCATGTGCTGTGCGCAGTATGGGATATAGATGTACAGTGGATAATTACATAGCCAGATCAAAGCCAGATGCTGTCTTGTTGCCCTGCTGAAGTTGTGCTCTCCACGGCAGCTACGTGATTGGTCAGATTCTGTCTGACCAGAGCCGAGACACCATCGTGGAGAACATCCAGAAGCACCTGATCGAGGTGGGCGAGAAGGTGGCCAGTGGCGATGTGCCTCTCAACATGTTCGAGATTCACAAGGTAAGCATCCGTGTGTGTGTGTGTGTGTGTGTGTGTGTGAGAAACATGGAGGCTTGGACACACACACACACACACACACACACACAGAGACGCCAAAATTGTACTGCAGCACCGTAGACAGGAACGGACAACTTTTATTGCAAAGAAAATACATTGCTGTGTGTGTGTGTTGCCCAGGCTCTGACTAAAGACCCTCAGGACTACCCCGATAAGAAGAGTCTTCCCCATGTGCACGTGGCTCTGTGGATCAACTCTCAGGGGGGCAGGAAGGTCAAAGCTGGGGACACGGTCTCCTACGTCATCTGTCAGGTACTCGTACAGCCACTGCCTTCTTGTCACAAGGCGCGTGTGTTGCCTTGCGGTTGCTCAATTAGGACCTGATGCGTTGCCTTGCGGTTGCTTAATTAGAACCTGATGCGTTGCCTTGCGGTTGCTCAATTAGAACCTGATGCGTTGCCTTGCCTTGCGGTTGCGCAACTCGGACCTGATGCGTTCCCTGCTGATTGTAGCCTTGCGGTTGCTCACTGTTGTGCTACCGATGTGCGCATAGCCTGTTATAAGTAGGTCCACAAGCGTTGGAGGAAAAAAGGTTTGGGTGCGCATGCGTATTCTTGCATGGAGTGGCATAAAAGACCTGTCATTTCTCTTACTTAAGCAGTCTTTTCACCAACACGTCAAAAATCCTAACAACTGGCCAATTCAGATGGGTGGCACCAAGAGCATAAAGAACTTACTCAAGCGTCAGTCACATAACCATGTTGCTGTTTTTTTGTTTTTTTTATTGAAGCCTTGCTCGTCACCTTGTAGCCTGATCTGAACAAAGTAGGGCATCGAAACACGGCAAAATGTGCATTTTGGGCATCGAAACACGGCAAAATGTGCATTTTGGGCATCGAAACACGATAAAATGTGCATTCACAGTGCCTTCATGCTCAGAACGCTCACACTGTTGGATTTTTACATGTGAAAAAAGTCCTTTGAAAAACCTCTGAGCTGATATTGGCTTTATTTAACCTCTTATCTCTTCCAAACCGTCTGACTGATGTGATGTGATGTGATGTTGAAGTCTGACCTGATCTTCCTCCTGCGGATCTGTGACCTTTTGACCTCTTCGGCTCCTCCCATCAGGACGGTTCTAACCTGGGGGCGAGCCAGCGAGCCTACGCCCTGGAGCAGCTTCAGAAGCAGGACAGCCTCACCCTGGACACGCAGTACTACCTGGCCCAGCAGGTGCATCCTGTGGTGGGCCGCATCTGCGACCCCATCGAGGGCATCGACGGTGTGCTCATCGCTACCTGGCTAGGTACTGTATGCACGCTTCGTCTGGCTCTCTCTCTACTACATTTTATCACTTCATCTCTTCTTTCTCTGTTTCTCTCTATTCATTTTTTTTCTCTCTGTTCTTTCTGTTTCTCTCTCTTCATTTTGTTTCTCTCTGTTCTTTCTGTTTCTCTCTCTTCATTTGTTTTCTCTCTGGTCTTTCTCTCGCTGTCTGTTTCGTTTCGTATTTTTTCTCTATTTCTCTCTCTGTTGGGCTTTTCCTTTATTTGGACAGTGAAGAAACTGACAGGAAGTGACCTGGGTTCCCGTCTGGCCTTTGGACCCGAGTGTAGTACGGGCACTGCAGACCCTCCCCCAATTTTTTTTATTTTTCATTTTTATATGAAAATGGCAGTCGGTCCATGCAAGGCGAGTGTGCAGCCTGTAACACGATGAGGCGGCTCCTCGGTGCGAGTGTGCAGCCTGTAACACGATGAGGCGGCTCCTCGGTGCGAGTGTGCAGCCTGTAACACGATGAGGCGGCTCCTCGGTGCGAGTGTGCAGCCTGTAACACGATGAGGCGGCTCCTCGGTGCGAGTGTGCAGCCTGTAACACGATGAGGCGGCTCCTCGGTGCGAGTGTGCAGCCTGTAACACGATGAGGCGGCTCCTCGGTGCGAGTCTCTGGTCTCTGAGCGGCTTGTTTTCCTCTCCGTGTAAACGGATGCACATTTCTGCCTGTAGGTGGCAGCAGGTGGTGGGTGTATGTGTCTGCTCTCTAATCCCAGTCGCCCTGCAGTCAACACTATTTTATTTACTCACTTATTCACTTAGCCAAATGACTCTGGGGGGCAATTGTGCAGGGAAGGGTGTGCGTTGAGGAGGTTATGCCTGCACTAATAGTATTCCGTGTCACCTGGGAAGAAGGGTTGGGTATTCAGCTGCTGCTTCTTAATGATTTGATGATCTCTGCTAGCTGTGTGTGTTTTCATTGCCTTCCTCTCTCCCAGGACTTGTTCTATATCCAGTTTGTTATTAATGGCCCTATCTCTGTCCCTCGTCATCTTCACTGGCTCATTCCTCATCCAACACCCTCTTGACAGTTGTCATGTGTTGTCCAGGCCTTTGCATCTAGAGTATGTCAGCACACTGGTTGCAGTTTAAGTCGTTTTTAGCATTGTGGTGTTGTTGTTATATTCATTTATTCATCCAGGTTTTGTATTGTGTTCTTTTCCCCGTGGAGTTAAATACAAGTGTAAATACGTTGCTTCATCCACATATCTCCAGGCACCATTTTGCTACTGTTAGTGCTGTAGCTGAGATCCCTAAGATCCTCTTTCTCCTGCTGTCTTCAGTGCACTAACAAGTCAGTGTGTGTGTTCGCCAGGCAAGCCTTAATTGTAATGTGAGCAGAGGCATCTTTGGCATCGTAGATGGATCTGTGTGTTCACATTCATTTTGGTAACTCCAGTGCGGCGCCTCAGGGACCCTTAAGGGACCCTTAAACGCTGTTAACCTCAGTTGAGTTCAGTGAGTGAGTGAGACGTTGCTGACTTAGCTGTCCTCTCCTTTGCCTGTTGCATTTTTTTTCTTTTATTACCCGTTTAACTGATGGTATTAAGCGGTTAAAATGCTTCTCAAAACTCTTTTAAAACTCGTCTAAAACTCTTTGGTTAAACAGTAAATTCTGAACATTCCCACTTGTTGACATAGCTGTCCTGTGCTTTGCCCGATGCCCACTTGTTGACATAGCTGTCCTGTGCTTTGCCCGATGCAGGGCTGGACCCCAGTCAGTTCCGGGCACAGCAGCGGCAGCAGCGGGAGGAGGAGACAGACGGCCTGTTGGGGGCGCCAGCGCAGCTGACGGACGAGGAGCGTTACCGTGACTGCGAGAGGTTCTCCTTCACCTGCCCCCAGTGTGGCACCGAGAACATCTACGACAACGTCTTCGAAGGAGCGGTGTGTACACCCAAACAATCCCACTGTGTTCAAAGGTCCCCTGTGTAACGTTTTCAGTTGTTTGTTAACAAAATCAACATTTCCTATTCATAAATGTGTCCCCATTCATATTTAATTACCACCACTTTTTCATATGTCTTAACAATCCCACATTGAAATTGAGAGAAGAGAAAAATAACTTTTTTCGTGATCTGTCACTGGCTCACTTGATCTCAAGTTTCTAGACCCAGAGACAGTTGACAACCTAACTTAACATAGTTTTGCTAGGACTAGTAGACTACCACAAAGTTGCTGAACGTGTGTTATTTCAGGTTAGTTTGCAATAATATACAAGCTTAGCTGCTACCTAGTTAGCGAACATAACTAACTGCTCCCTTTCACTTTCCGTTTACCGTTTACTGATTGTTAGCTCGCTAGCTAGCTTGGTTAACATGCAAAATGAAACTGTTAATTCCCTGTCCGAAAGAGTGTTTCATTGGCATCACACACAAGCAATGGCGATAAAATAGTACACAAAAGTTTATATATGTTATTGCTTATTCAGAGAGAAGTTTATGCCTTAACGTGCCTAGGAGTCCAGAACTAGTGTCAGTTTTGATGTGTGACGGCTCCACCACTAGATGGGAGAATTTCTTACACAGGGGGCCATTAACTAAAGCTAAAAAGGGGAACTTTGGTGGGGACACTACCCACTAACCCCCCCCCCCCCCGGAAAAAAAAAACACTCTTTCACCAGCCACTATAGATATATAAAATGATTAAAATGTGCTACTGTCCAACTTGATCTAACTACACTGTGTAGCCTACATAATCTGATTTTAATATGTAGGCTACAGATATGTAGGCTATATTTAACATTTATTTTCTATTTGGTCTGTTATGAAATCATGCCCATTTAAGCACAGCTCAGTTTTAAGAAACTTAAATACATGCATGCTTAGCATTTTGTGAAAAGAAATCATTAAGGCTACATTGACAAACTCTTAACTTAACCGTGAGCTGCCTGTATATTCTCTGATTCTAATATTTACAGATATCTAGGCGATGTAAGCACAGCTCAGTTTTAAGAAATGCAGCCGAAAGAGCATGTTGAATTTTGCTATAATTTATTTCAAAACCGGATTACTCTGGAACAGCTAACTATACACGGGAATGCATTACACCTTTGTGTTCGGTAAGGTCTGCTGTTTATTCTGATATATGGTGTGTCATGTGCTGCGTGAAGAGTGTGTAGGCCTACGATATTCCACCGAGACGAATGGATGTGGAGATGGGCGCAGAGAATAATTATTAAATCTCTTGAAGTTATTTTTCTCACAAACCGTTTATTAGCAAACAGTGGCTAGCTAGCACCGTTTAAAAGCTGAGAAAAGGCTCTTTCATGTGACACATGTGTGATGAGTAGCCTACTTCTCGAGTTCGACAAGAGAAGAATGGGTGAATTTGGACGCACTTCATGCTTGTAGTGAAGTAAAGCTGAAGCGCTGCATGCTGCGGCTCACTGGTAGTTATTAGGTAACTTCAAATCAGCGCGATTTACCCTTATATAGGCTACTGCACATTACAAGATCTGTACGAGATGATCCGCACTGAAGTGAGAAATGATTTAACTCTTTGTGTAGAGCATGTGAGCGCTTTTTTATCTCATTTCAAACTGAATATTGGTGGGGACACACGCAATCTACTTGTTGCACTTATAAGTAGCATTGTTGGCATCAACTCTAGTAAAGTGTTATCACACACACAGTGTTTAGTTTTTTCTGCCATCGTTACTAGGAGCAGAAGCTCTGTGTTGTTGAGCAAGGCGCTGTTGCAGTGTGTGTGTGTTGTTGAGCAAGGCGCTGTTGCAGTGTGTGTGTGTTGTTGAGCAAGGCGCTGTTGCAGCGTGTGTGTGAGAGCTGCTCCGCCCCTACACAGCTTCCAAGGGAGAGGAGTTATCCACTACCAAAAACAGAATTGATTATGTCAGACCGTATCTATGGTTCTACGGTCTTTAATCATTTAGCCCCGTTGCCCGGTACCAGGTTTCGGCACCGCTGATTGAAGACTTACTAAAGATAAGTTGCATACCCCTCTCTAAAAGTACCATTTCATATCTAACCAATTAGATATAAAGGGCTTTGAAAGATAAGATGGTAAGCGTTGCTGTTGTTCTTCACACTCTTTCAAAAGTGATCCTGCACTGGACAACATGCACCTGGTCTCTGCCGGTAGAGTAGCAGCTTGTTGG
>NW_027468636.1:20000-22500 GCF_046254945.1 Alosa pseudoharengus | reverse complement strand
AAAAAATCAATGTCATGACCTGTCTTCCTGATACCCATTGAAAAGTCTAACTGCATGGAACTGTCATGGATTGTTTTTTTGTTTTTACAAAAACACAACAACCAAATAACATATCATGCTGATAGCTTTTGTTCATCTCAAACACAATGTAGCCAGGTGAGATGTTTACAACTACATGACCTTTTATCAATCCAGTTGCAGTAGGCCTAGATCCCAAACACAATTGATGAACTGTGATGAACTGATTGTTTTTAGAGATTTTAGAGGTTTTATATCGATGCTACAGAATTTGTGGCTGGTGCTACAAAACTTTTAACCTCTGTAGCACCAGTGCTACTTGCAAAAAAAGTTAACGTACAGCCCTGCACACACACACACACACACACACACTCTCTCTCACTCACTCACTCACTCACTCACTCAAACGCACGCGCATGCACACTCAACACACACACACATACACACACACACTCTCAACACGCATGCACGCATCATCCTATTTCCCAACACCTGTAACACACTCATTACCTGTAAACTTTGTTTTTCTTTCTTCTTACTTGCTCTCCTTGAACTTTGTCAGATTTACAAGATTCATTACCTAGTGCTCACTCCAAGGTCGCCCATATTACTGAAGCTTGATTGCTTGTTTGCTCTTCAACTGTAAATTCCTTTTAGTAAGTCAGATAAAAATAAGTAAAATAACATATAAATACACACACACACACACACAGCAACTTACACACACACACACACACACACACAGCAACTTACACACACACAGCAACTTACACACACACAGCAACTTACACACACACAGCAACTTACACACACACACACAGCAACTTACACACACACACACACACACACACACAGCAACTTACACACACACAGCAACTTACACACACGCTACACACACACACACAGCAACTTACACACACACACACAGCAACTTACACACACACAGCAACTTACACACACGCTACACACACACACACACACAGCAACTTACACACACACAGCAACTTACACACACACACACAGCAACTTACACACACACAGCAACTTACACACACACAGCAACTTACACACACACACACAGCAACTTACACACACACACACACACACACACAGCAACTTACACACACACAGCAACTTACACACACGCTACACACACACACACAGCAACTTACACACACACACACAGCAACTTACACACACACAGCAACTTACACACACGCTACACACACACACACACACAGCAACTTACACACACACACACAGCAACTTACACACACACACACAGCAACTTACACACACACAGCAACTTACACACACGCTACACACATTTCCAGACGCCTCCACATGTACGCACACAAACATTCTTGCACACACACATATTCACTCACATTACAGAAGGAAGCACTTTCCTACGTTCTTCTTTACTCCAGTTCCTACCAGCTGGCCATCAATTATTTGGATCTGGGAGTCTGTCCCCAGTTAGTGGCCTCCGAGGCCTGGAAATCGGGCGTCAGGTGGCCCGATGCCCACAGTCACAAATTCCAGATGAAGTTGGTGAAGTAGCGGCGGAGCGGAGCGGTCCCTGATTGACCTGAGACAGTCGCCACTCTCGAGTGATTGTGATTGTAGTGGGGTGGGCGAGGGTTTCATTTGCATTCGCCGCCGTCTGCTGCGTTTGTTTGTTTGCCCTCGTTAGCCGCTCGCTAGCCTCTCTGTGTTAGCTGCTGCAGCTCCCAAGTGATGGCTTCCCACTGGGGTGCAAACGCTTCCTTCCTCCAGCCCACACCTCGCGTCTCTCAGTCGGTCCTTAATGTTTGTGTTATAGTGTAATGTTATAGTGTTTTGCACCAGAGACTTGACAGGTCGGATAGCTAACAGCTCTGGCCTCCCCCTCCCCCATCCTAATGTAATGAGCATGTGCATGTTAGCGAACTATACATCATAGGATCTGATTTCTGGCTTCAGGAAGGTGACAGGCAGGCTGTCAGTGTGTTAAACGGTTTCCTCACCCGGGGGGTGGGGATGGTAGGGGGTTAAGTGTAGTGCTGGGCGGTATACCGGTTCACACCGTATACCGTATAACGTATATTTTCGTTATGATATGAATTTTTAATATACCGCCATACCGGTGTATTTGATTAGGCTACACAAGATTTTGGAACGCTGCGCTGCGTGACAGTGTTTCAGACGGGACTTTTTTCACACGCACGCATGGTGTCACTGTGAGGGTAAACACAAAACACCTTACGTTTTCCCCCTGAAGTATGACCCTTAATAATACCTTACATTGTTTCTTTAGTTAAGGAAAAACGTTAAGGGATACTGCATTGAAAAGGATTTAGCCTACAGTCACGAAAATTCTATTGAGATTGTTCAACAGCTGTAACTAGCTGGCTAGTAGTAGGTGATGTCGTTAGTTAGCAACCCACCGAACACAGTGAAGTTTAATGATCTTATCATTCATCTCACCTTAAGAATATTC
>NW_027468636.1:0-12500 GCF_046254945.1 Alosa pseudoharengus | reverse complement strand
TCTCTCTCTTCTCTCTCTCTCTGACTCTTATTTCTCTCTCTCTCCTCTCTCTTTCTCTGACTCTTATTTCTCTCTCTCTCCTCTCTCGCTCGCTTCCTGAGCCCATGGGAACATTTGTGTTGTCTTAGGCCTGGGTCTCACACAGTAACAATGAGGGCCCGAGAGACAAACACTGGGATGTGATAACTTGCGTACACACACACACACACACACACTCTCTGTCTCTCTCTCTCTCTCTAGACACACACACACACACTCTCTCCCTTTCTCTCTCTCTCTCTCTAGCCACACACACACTCTACAAAATGAAAATCAAACAGCACACATATGTCAAGATTCAATTATGGCTCCCGTCTCGGAGATAATTATCCTCAGCAGCCCTCACCGGCTGACACCCATGGGATTAATTAGGAAATTAAAAGGGCCTATTGATACTGATAGGGTTGTGCGTCAGGACAATAGCAGACCCACGTGTGTGTGTGTGTGTGTGTTTGTCCACGCTGGACAGGTAGATAAGACTGGAAGGCTGTTGGCTTTAACACGAACGGAATACACCAACGATAAGCTTCAAAGAGGCCCTCCACAGTTAATCAAACTGCAGGAAATGGGACCAAATTAAGCCATCCACAACTGTGTGTGTGTGTGTGTGTGTGTGTATCTGTGTGTGTGTAGGAGGGATACTGTATGCCTCCTCCATCTCTGTCTCTCTCTCTCTCTCTCTCTCTCTCTCTCTCTCTCTCTCTCTCTCTGCTGTCGGCCTTATCTGTTCCTGTTGCAGTCTGTGCAGCATTCGTCTCATGTATACTGAAAGTAATTGTGGGTGGATATAATTACTTGACAAACACAGCAGACTTCGGCAGGATTCCAGATATCAGATTCAAGATTCAGGCTTTACTTTACAATAACGCGCGTCAAGCGAGAATACAGCTTTCAGCTCGGAAGCATCGACTACAATTCTAAAGACTACCGGAAGAGACTTAACCTGACTCTCGCCAGATAAATTTCGTTCCGCCTAGCTCCACTCATCCATCTGGGACCAATCCATTGGAGTGTTGCTTCAGAAGGCTGGGCCTAATCAAAAAATGCTTGCATATGATTGAATAAGCCACTTGTCCGTCATCTATTGACGTGCTACTTCAACCACTCACATCGAAGCCAACCCGTGATGCTGATAACAGTCTCACAGTCACCTACGCTATGTCACATCTATGAAACTCCCGCCCTGCGTCCTGGCTGTACCATAAAATCTGGTGCAGAAATCACTCTCAACGGAAGAGGTCCCAGATGGAGTGAAGCTAGGCGGAGCTAAGCGGAACGAAATTCATCTGGTGAGAGTCAGGTTAGAAGAGACTGGCCTTTTATGCTCAATTTACAAGGGTGTGGTTCAAGTGGTGGTCATAGGTACAACCTCCTGTGATTGGCTTTCTCTTCCCGCCGTTCAGTCAGCCACACCCAGACACACCTACACACACCTACTTGCTATTAACATATTAGGCAGGCTCCTCAGGTAGAAATGTTATACAGGATGTTCTAAACATTCTTACACTTAAATCATTGTACTCCTTGTACTGAGACTATAAAAATGATACCAAACATGAATACATTTACAGTTAATAACACAAACATATAATTCAGCTAAAGTTAACCCTAAGGTCTAACCAAAGACAGAACAAAGGAGCTTGTGGACAGATGGTAGGAGCAAATGGTGCCCAGCCAGTGGGGAGCATTTCACACCTACATCTGCATTGAATAGATCAAAGGAAAAGGGAGAGAATACACTCTCAATATAAATGGGGCTAAGCCTCTATCTAGTCTGGGGCAAGAAAATGTCATAAAAATAATTTCCATCAATACCCATGCCAATAACATCTCATATAACCATGCCAATAACATCTCATGCCAATAACGTCTCATATACCCATGCCAATAACATCTCATATAACCATGCCAATAACATCTCATATAACCATGCCAATAACATCTCATATAAGCATGCCAATAACATCTCATGCCAATAACATCTAATGTATACCCATGCCACTAACATCTCATGCCAATAACATCTCATATAACCATGCCAATAACATCTCATATAACCATGCCATTAACATCTCATATAACCATGCCAATAACATCTCATGCCAATAACGTCTCATATACCCATGCCAATAACATCTCATATAACCATGCCAATAACATCTCATATAACCATGCCAATAACATCTCATATAAGCATGCCAATAACATCTCATGCCAAAAACATCTAATGTATACCCATGCCACTAACATCTCATGCCAATAACATCTCATATAACCATGCCAATAACATCTCATGCCAATAACATCTCATATAACCATGCCAATAACATCTCATGCCGATAACATCTCATATACCCATGCCGATAACATCTCATATACCCATGCCAATAACATCTCATGCCAATAACGTCTCATATACCCATGCCAATAACATCTCATATAACCATGCCAATAACATCTCATATAACCATGCCAATAACATCTCATATAAGCATGCCAATAACATCTCATGCCAAAAACATCTAATGTATACCCATGCCACTAACATCTCATGCCAATAACATCTCATATAACCATGCCAATAACATCTCATGCCAATAACATCTCATATAACCATGCCAATAACATCTCATGCCGATAACATCTCATATACCCATGCCGATAACATCTCATATACCCATGCCAATAACATCTCATGCCAATAACATCTCATGTATACCCATGCCACTAACATCTCATATAACCATGCCAATAACGTCTCATATACCCATGCCAATAACATCTCATGCCAATAACATCTCATGCCACTAACATCTCATATACCCATGCCAATAACATCTGTTGCACTTTTCTGCTCTCTCTCTGTCTCTCTTTCTCTCTCTTCTCACTTCTTTTCTGTCTTTTTATTCCTCTCTCTCCACTTCTTTTCTGCTTTCTCTCCTTTCTCTCTCACACTTTCTCTTTTCACTACTTTTCTGTCTGCTTTCTCTCTCTCTCTCTCTCTCTCTCTCTCTATTTCTGTATGTCTCTTAAGGCACCTTTGATAGCTTACTAAAGTGTTGTTGAAGTTTTGTTAAAACTAACGTCTTAAAAACTAGGCTTCCTTTTCAAACCTTGCAATGTACTGAGGAATGTTGAATATCACATTAACACTAACCTACAATTAAATTAATTGAACAACGTTTTACGTTTGAGGTTGGGAGTGAAACATTTAAAACAAGGCTGTTGTAAAAAAAATATTATTTAAAAGCCCATGAAGCCATCAAAAGGATCCTTTGTCATTGTGCGGATGACTGAGAACCACCTTAATGTCCAAGTGAACTTTGATGTTGGAGCTTTTCATCGTATTTGAGAGGAACTTTCTTCGCTGTGCCAATGCATGCTGTTGCAATGCATTGTGTTATAGTATAATAATGGTTGTTGTCAGATGTTGAAAATACCTGACACTAACCTATGGTGGTATTTATCAGCCAAGTGACTTGTTTAAATGTCTGCACTTGCCCTCATTTGGCTAAAAAATAACCATGGCATCTGTAGTCCACATGGCAACCATGTCAGTCATGCTGTTTTAAAAAGGCTCGTTGCTGTTCTAGTTAACGGCTGATGGTTTTTAGTGGTGCACGGACTCTAAAGAGTCAAGGGCTCATTTCAGTAAACACGCGTGGGAAGGTAGCCGCCATTCACTGATTCAATTCAAGAATGATATTTTCGGAAAAGCCTGTTGACACTGTGACAATAGTTTCGCCCAGGCGTTTTCAGGGCCATTACCTGCCTAACACCGTGCATGAGTGAGCGTAGGCCTTGGTGTGGAGGTGGAGTAAGAGTTAAGTGCTTTTGTTGGCTGACTGAAATGGTAGGAAGCCGGCCCTGTGTTAAATGCTTTAGTAGCTCTTTAGTAGTGCCCATAAAACTGATAATTCCGGTCCTTGATTGTGATTGGCTGAATCACGTTCGATGTCGTAAAATCCAGCATAAACATACACCTTGACCGCATTTCGTTCTATATTACTGCGCTACCATAACTTGATACAAAAGTTAAAGTAGCTGTCTTTGTAGAATCAGTGTAGCCTACTGCCTCTCGGGGCTTATTGCTGAATTCAATAATCACTTTCACCTGATCCTCTTTTGATGGGCTGGTTTAGTTTTGTCAGGCTGCTGTTGTTGTTGTTGTTGTTTTTGAAAGCCATCTTGTTTTTCTTCCCGTGCATACTCTAATAGTGATGTATAGGCAGTGGGTAACACAAAAGATAAGTTTTTAGCAGACCTCAGCGTGACGACTGATTTGTATTAATACGCATATGAGCATGTAAAGTGACCATGACTCTCCAGAGTGTATATCTATCTGTCTGTGTAGACTCGTAATATATTCTGTGGTCAGCTCATGCTTATCTCTTTTTGTCCTCTTCCTCTCTCTGCACTCTCACTCTTTCTCCCTCCCTGTGTGTGTGTGTGTGTGTGTGTGTGTGTGTGTGTGTGTGTGTGTGTGTGTGTGTGTGCGTGTGTGTGTAGCAGGTGGGAGAAGGGTAATGTGGGTGTTTGTGTTAAGCTGTGTGTGTGTGTTAGGGAGAGTATCTGAGCATAAAGGTTTATAAAGCTGCGTTGCCCCTTTAGTAGTGAGTGTGTGTGTGAGTGTGTGTGTGAGTGTGTGTGCGTGTGTGTGTGCGTGTGTGTGTGCGTGTACGCAGGGGGCTGTCATTACAGGCAGACGGCAGGAGTAATGTGGGTAATACCCTGCTAATGACACATCAGCCTCAGTCAGGGGCAGAGGAGGAGGAGCCTGCACCTGTCCTGGGCCTTATTAATACACACACACACACACACACACTGGACCACTGTCTCATTAATATACACACGCACACATACGTTCTCACACACATACACTCCCACCGACACACACACACTCTTACTCATACACACTTACTCACTCACACACACATACACTCATACCTAACCATAAATACACTTACACTCACTCACTCACTCGCACACATACACACACACATTCACACATACCTAACCATACACTCACATTTCCTAATGCTCACTCACTCTCACACACACACACACTCATCTCTCTCTCTCTCACTCACACATATACCCAATCATACATACACGGCATATAGGTAGGTATGCACACACAAAGATAAATGCACACAACAGACCCAGTAAATAAATATTCACCCACAAATGCACACAAATACACACAAATGCACACAAATGCACACAAAACACACAAATGCACACAAATGCACACAAATGCACACAAATGCACACAAAACACACAAGATTGTGTTGTCACTCATGCACCAATAGTCAAACATAGTCTCATTGCTCATGGATGTCAAACACCCACTCTAAAATTATTTTGATATACTATCATTCACCTAACAGTTGAGCTCACACGCACACACACACGCACACACACACACACACACACACACACACACACAGACACAGAAATTTACATTTACATTTACATTTACAGTGCCCTCCAGAATTATTGGCACCCCTGGTAAAGTTGACTAAAAACAATCAAACCTTGAAGGGAAGTAAATGTATTCTGAGAAAAAGGAATATCTTTTAAAGTAAGAAATATTTTTAACAAAAACACGTGCCACAATTATTGGCACCCCTAGTAAATCTTATGTACAAAGTAGGGGTGTAACGGTTCATGTATTCGTATTTAACCGAAATGGTACGGGCGTCACGGTTCGGTGCATGAATTTACACTGAGAATACACGGTATAAAAATACATAAAACTTGTGTGCGGATTCGTTGATGTCATGCGCAATTACTGTTAAGTAGCGAGAGTTACGGGAGTTCTTTAGCGACACCTAACGCTAATCTGTAGCCTCGCTTTAGCTCTGATTGGCGCCTATGTTTTTTTTTGTCGGCGGTCGAGTCAGTCAGTCATTAGCAGCACTAAGGTGGCGACCCACAAGAGTTAGAGGATCCGCTGGTCTCTTTAAGATCGCAAGTTTGAGAACTTCAGTTACAGTAGTACAGGCGAGAGAGTGGTGGATAAGATGAAACTGTGTGCCGGCCTTGTTCAGCAGTTGTTATATGGTATGTGAGTGGAAATATATGCTACACATATTCGAAGCCATCACCCAGATGATGATGCTGAAACGAGAAAAAAAAAACTTCCCATGCGCTTCAGCAGCCTTTTGATACACATAGGCTACAAATAGGGCCAAAACCTATGGCTTAAATTAAATGATTTCGTAATGACAGAAAGCTATGTAAATCGCGTGGTAATTACCTTAAAGTTGGGGTAGCTTGTAACTTCTCACATGAGGAGCTGGTAGTGTTAAGTGCATAGACAGTAAAAGAAAGTGACAACGCTAACCAGGCTAATAAACAAACCATGCTACGGTGAGTTAACATAGACTGTATATAACAGTCTATGTGAGTTAACGTCGAAGGGCAAAGTTGCAGTTGCAAAGTTGTAGTCTGTTTATGAAATGAAAGGAGCAATTTCGTTTTTTAAAATAAGGCAAAATAGTGTGATATGTTCACAGTTAGTAGGCTTGATTATTACTGTACACACACTGAAAAATATTGAGGCAAATTGTAGACCCTTCCATATACAACTAAACACAGATGTTGAAGGTCTTGCTTAAGTGGATTTTTAAAAATCATTATTCTATGTCATTTGCACTTTCAGAAATAAGATGCTGTAGTCCTATTTTCAGTTTTATAGCTGATTGTCTTATTTTGTTTACAAGTTACAGATGGAGTCTGGGTACTTATTGTACTTTTTAGCCTACATCTTACACACTTCAGGCTGTTGCAGATAGCTCAGGGAAGAGACTGTATGACACTAGGTGGTACAGCCTGAGACAAAAAATAGCTTTCTGCATTTTTGTTTTGCTTTTCCTTCCATTGTACCGAATTCGTACCGAACCGTGATGTCCGAACCGAGGTATGAACCGAACCGTGACTTCTGTGTACCGTTACACCCCTAGTACAAAGTGTAAAAGAAGCATTTCCTATTTATTTTCAACTTCTTTAAGTTAGTCAGAGTGTCGGTGAACTTTCAGCAATAGTCCATGACTTTCTTTTCCACTAAGCTCTGAAAAATAAAGTGACACAGAGGTCAAATACCCTAGTCATTTTTCAACATAGGACAAGACAGGAGAATACACTAAATTTAAATAAAAGGAAAGTGTGTTGACCTTTGCACATCAGGGAATGGCTATAAAAACTAGTGACCAATTATTAAAATGTTCTAATCAACTGGAAATGTGACAAACTTGCTTGGACAAAGACCCATGTTTATCTTGCCCCTGCACCCACAGTGTGAGGATGGTACGAGAGGGAAAAAAAAAATCTGTAAGAGTCACTGTTGGAGAGTTACAGAAAAAAAATATTATCTTGGGGTCACCAATTCTCCATAAAAATCTTCAAAAGTGATCTCAGTGCTAATAGATTTTCGAGGGCATGCCATGCCTTTCCTGGCATTGAATTACAAATGTAAATACTGAATGCTACAGTGACTTACGTCACTGGTGCACATAGAACAATGACTATACTGAAAAGAAGCCCATGCCGAATGATCATTATGGTGGAGGGGCTGTGATATTGTGGGGCTGTTTTTATTCCAAAGGCCCTGGGAACCGCATTAAGGACAGGTTTTCTATGAAGATTTGTCAATCTCTGCCAAGACCGTAAAAGTGGGTCGTAATTGGATCATTCAGCAGGTCAATGAAGCAAAACACATGTCCAGATCAAAACAGAAATGGTTTACTGAACACAAAATCAAGCTTCTGCCATTGCCATATCAGGCCCGCGTTCTAAACTCCACAGGAAAACAGGAGAGTGCAGACATGGGCACCTAGCAACCTGGACCATCTGGAGAGATTTGGTAAAGAGGAAGGAATGGTCTCAAATCCCTTGCCTATTATTCTACAACGTTATGGGATGTCATAGAAGAATATTACGAGCTGTTGTATTGCCAAATAAGGGAGGCTTCACAAGGTATTACTTGCAGGGGTGCTGATAATTATTGCACTTGTCTTTTTGCTTTTGGTTAAAAATATTAATTTCTTTATGAGTTATTTTTGTTTCTCAGAATAAATTTGCTTCCCTTCAAGGTTGGAGTGTTTTCATTGTAAGATTTAATCACCAAAAGGTGACCAAAACACTGCTACCTTGTGGAGGGCTGTACATGGCGCTCTTCTACTCCTACAAGCTCTTTAAGCGCTTCACCATCTCATCCATCCATCCATCCATACGCACTCATCATCCCGATGGCAGAGGCTGCCATGCAAGGCGCCAGCCGGCACAGGGGGAGCAGTGTGGGGTTCAGTGTCTTGCTCAAGGACTCCCTCACACACACACACACACACACACACACACACACACACACACACACACAGGGTCCTGAGGAGCTTTTGGTAGCTGAATAACTCCTCTACCTCCTGGGCCACTGCTGCCCCAACATTGTTGCTAATTTCTTTTATTTTCTCTCTCCTTCCTTTTTCCCCCCTCTCTCTCTCTCTCTCTCTCTCTCTCTCTCTCTCTCTCCCCCCCCCCTCTCTCTCTCTCTCTCAGGGCTGGCTCCATTGTGAGGACCAGGCTTGTCCCCATCGCTCGCGTCGGCTGCCCATCTTCTTCTCCCGCAGCGGCCCAGTGTGCCCCAGCTGCTCCAAGTACACACTCAGGCCAGAGGTACGTACGGTGTGTGTGTGTGTGTGTTCCAAGTACACACTCAGGCCAGAGGTACGTTCGGTGTGTGTGTGTGTGTGTGTGTGTGTGTGTGTGTGTGTGTGTGTGTGTGTGTTCCAAGTACACACTCAGGCCAGAGGTACGTACGGTGTGTGTGTGTGTGTTCCACGTACACACTCAGGCCAGAGGTACGTACGGGGGTGTGTGTGTGTGTGTGTGTTCCAAGTACACACTCAGGCCAGAGGTACGTACGGTGTGTGTGTGTGTGTTCCACGTACACACTCAGGCCAGAGGTACGTACGGGTGTGTGTGTGTGTGTGTGTGTTCCAAGTACACACTCAGGCCAGAGGTACGTACAGGTGTGTGTGTGTGTGTCTTCCAAGTACACACTCAGGCCAGAGGTATGTACAGGGCTCTGGGGTCACAGGGAAGATGGTGTTGAAGAAGGCGATCAGACAGCACAGATTGTCGGACAGCCATTGACAGCCATGCTGTTGTGTGCATTAAAGCTCACTGAAGCTCCCACTCAAAAGGCAAGAAGTAGTGAAAAGCCGGAGTAATCTCTCATTAGACATACAAACTGGTACAGCCATGTTATGAGGTATCCTGAACAATCAGAAACCAATGGAGATGAGAAGATAATTAAGAAGGCCGCTAATTAGGTGTTACAGACAAGCGGTGCTGCCATGCCCCTCAGCTCCCTGTTCTGTGGGCTGCACTGGTGTGTGTGTGTGTGCGCTGTTCCATGTCCTGTGGGCAGCACTGGTGTGTGTGTGTGTGTGTGTGTGTGTGTGTGTGCGTGTGTGTGCGTGTGTGTGTGCGTGTGTGTGTGCGTGCTGCTCCATGTCCTGTGGGCAGCACTTGTGTGTGTGTGTGTGTGTGTGGGTGCTGCTCCATGTCCTGTGGGCTGCACTGGTGTTTGTGTCCAGGTGATGGCGCTGTGGAGCCAGCTAACCGCTCCAGTCACGGCTGCAGAAAAGCCTGTCTGGTGATGCGACACGCCTCTCCTCTCCTCCTCTCCTCTTTTCCTCTCATCTCCTCTTCTCCTCTCATCTCTTCTCATCATCTCCTCTCCTCTTCTCCTCTCATCTCTTCTCCTCTCCTCTTCTCCTCTCATCTCCTCTTCTCCTTTCATCTCTTCTCATCATCTCCTCTCCTCTTCTCCTCTCATCTCTTCTCCTCTCCTCCTCTCCTCTTCTCCTCTTCTCCTCTCATCTCTTCTCCTCTCCTCTTCTCCTCTCATCTCTTCTCCTCTCCTCTTCTACTCTCATCTCTTCTCCTCTCCTCCTCTCCTCTTCTCCTCTCCTCCTCTCCTCTTCTCGTCCTCTCCTCTCCTCCAGTGTTCCTCTCTCACTGGTCCCTCTCTTCTTTCCTTACCACACTGCTCCTGTCTTCTACCTGTCCTCCTCTCTTTCTCTCTCCCCCTCTCCCTCCCTCCTCTCTCTTTCTCTACTCTCTATCTCTTTCTCTCTTACTGTGTCTCTTCTTTCTCTTTCTCTCCCTCTTCCTCTCTCTCAGTCAGATTTGTCCCTGTAGTCTGTGCTTTTGCCCTTAACTCTCTCCCTCCCTGTGTAGTTGGAGCACCGGACTGTCCTTAGGCCTACTGGCTTCTCTGGCCCATGCAGGGCTGTGGTAATAGTGGTCATAGTTCTGTGTGGCCCATGCAGGGCTGTGGTCTTAGTTCTGTCTGGCCCATGCAGGGCTGTGGTAATAGTTCTGTGTGGCCCATGCAGGGCTTTGGTCATAGTGGTCTTAGTTCTGTCTATGGGTCCTGTTCTGGGGCTGATCTGTGGTCAGTGGTGTTGTTTGGCCTCAAAATCAGCTGTCAGTCGTGTAGTGGGTGGGTGGGGTTGGCTTGGGGAGCATTGGTCATTATTAATTCTCTAATTCTCTATTATTAATTCTCTAAACTTTGCTCAAGTCTCCTCGGTGCTCACGGTCCAAGACCACAGGATCAGACGGGCTGGGCCACTTCTAGGAGCCTAAACCCAGGGATGACCGGAGCACTCTGAATACTCTTAAACTATTTATTGTGGTCAGACAATTGACTGACATTTTGACACACTGTGTCTTCAGAGTCAGTTGACCTCCCCAGTTTTTGGGTTCACTGCATGGGTAGGCTGCATGATCCTTCCCAGTGACCAACAGGTTTCTTTGTGATGTTTTTTTTCCTTTCAAGGTTCATATCCTTCACTCCCCACTTTTAATTTTCTCTTTTAATGAATTGATCTGCCCTCCTTCCTCTTGTCTCAGTGCTCTACCCATTTCTCTCTTTCTCTCTCTGGTCCTCTGGCCATCTCTCCATCTTGTGTCTCGCTGGTGTGATGCCGCTCATGTGGTTGGCTGCAGCACATGCCTCAGTGTGGCGACAGGTTGAAACCCAAAAGGACAATTTCTCTTGTCACCATAGCCACTTAGCATCCTCCTCTCTCCCTGCCGAGATGGCAGTTTAAACTGCCGGCTGAATAAAACATTAACTTCCTCACCCTTCTCTCTCTCTCTCTCTTTCTTTCTTTTTTTTTCTCTCTCTCTCTCTATCTCTACGTTCTCTCATTCTCTCTCTCGTTCTCTCTCGCTCCCTTTCTGTGTCTTCGCTCGGCGGTCTGCAGCCGTGCTGACAGCGATGAGCCTCTCGCCTCGTCTCCGCGGACACGGAGACATCGAGCGCCATTGTATCCAGATTAAATGGACGCGTAATGGCACCCTCGCTTGATTGGCCGGTAATTTGGAGGAGTTATATACAGGTGCAATTTGTAATATTTTCAGTAAATTAAATTTTTTTTCTCTCTCCGTGCACTCTCCATCTCTGCCTCCCTCTCTCTCTCTCTCCCTCCCTCTATCCCTCCCTCTCTCTCTCTCTCCCTCCATCCCTCCCCCTTCTCTCTCCCTCTCTCTCTCCCTCCATCCTTTCTCTAACTCTTGTGTATACCCCCTCCCTTTTCTACTTCCCACTCTCCCCCGCTTTCTCCCTCTCCCCCTCTCTCTTTCTCCCTCTCCCTTGCTCTGTTTCTCCCCCCCTCTCTCTCTTTCTCTCTCTCTCTCTCTCTCTCTCTCTCTCCTCGTTTTATTGATGTACGTTCAGGCACCCATTAGAGCTTCCTTTTTTCCCTCTAGTGGAAATTGCAGCATGTTAATTTTCACACAAATTACAGCAATAGCAGGTATCTCTATTTGATACATTATAACGGGAGCAATCAGGGATAATTGAGTGCCTTTCAGACCGAGCCTGGCGCATTCGCTCCCATTCAAAGCCCGTCCATTTATCGCCTAATCGCTCTTTAAACACTGAATTTCTGGGAACAAAAATTCTTGTCATAATTTTGCTTAAGTGTATTTGGAAATCACAGTCCTTTGAGCAAGGATAATTGAAATCAAATCCCTTTCACGGGAGCTGACATTTCTACATTTCCCCCCAATTGAAATTAATTTCAAAAATTGAGCATGAATATCTTCAAATAGCAGGCAATTATACCTTTCAATGGGGAGAAATTATGTGCACAAAAAAGTGGAGACATCAACGGGCGCTTCAGTTAAATGTCTTTGTTTCCCACTGTGTTTGCCTTGTAAAGATTTACATATATTGACTCGTTATGAAACCCGGTGATGCCGATCGCCTGCCTTTCCCAGCTCAGCCCATCAGCATTAGCTCAAATTGGAGCGTTTTGTGTTAAGCCTCATCTCTCTCTCTCTCATCAAAACTGTGTGGAGCTGCTCTCTCTCTCTCTCTTCTTCTTTTCTTTTCCCTCTCTCTCTCTCTCCCCCCTTCTCCTCCTCCACCTCCTATCTCTCT
>NW_027468635.1:0-53663 GCF_046254945.1 Alosa pseudoharengus | reverse complement strand
TTAGCTAAGTCACATGGTTAGCATAGTTAGCATGCTAACATGTTAGCATGCTAGTTAGCATTTTTAGCAAAACTGCTAAAAATGATCAGCTAAGTTCACTAAGTCACATGGTTAGCATAGTTAACATGCTAGCATGTTAGCATGCTAGTTAGCATTTTTAGCAAAACTGCTAAAAATGATTAGCTAAGTTAGCTAAGTCACATGGTTAGCATAGTTAGCATGCTAACACGTTAGCATGCTAGTTAGCATTTTTAGTAAAACTATTAGAAATGATTAGCTAAGTTAAGTAAGTTAACTAAGTTAAGTAAAAATGATTAGCTAAGTAACATGGTTAACATAGTTAGCATGTTAGCATTGCTAACATGCTAGTTAGCATAACTACTAAAAATGAAAACATTAGCTAAGTTAACTAAGTTAAGTATTATCCACCTATTTAACCGTTCAATCATTCCAACTATATTAAACCTTATCTACCAAGCAAATCATTTAACCATATAAACTATCCACCTATTTAACTGTTCAGTCACTCCAACTATATTAAACCTCATCTACCTAGCAACCAATATAGTTTGTTTTTACTCTGTATGATATTTTACATCATATTTTTTGCATTTTCATGCACTGTATTTCCTTCAGGAAATGCTTTTCTAGTTCTTATTATTCCTCTTCTTCTAACGCAGTTAATGCAGCTTCAACCGTTTAACGTAGAAACTTCATTCAAACATTGACGCGTAGGTCTTAATTAGGACATGTGGGCTTTGTATTTTTCAACTTTGTAACTTTTATACTTTTTAAACTATTAATTAAAAACTATCAAAATTTTCCCATTGACTTAACATTGCCCTTTATGACATCACAGCAATTAGAATCTTATGGCAGGTGTTCAGGCCAGCTGGCCCAACTGCCATTCTCAGGCTTTAAGCATACAAACTGGCCCTATTAAGACTACACATCCTGTTCAACTGCTTCCTCTGCCAAAAACTGTTTCAAAATAAAAGTCCTCACTACAATATTTCACTGTTAAACAATTTAACCCTTTAAACTACTGAACTTTTTAACTGTTCAGCCATTGTAACTGTTACTTGTCATCAACTATGACTCCTACCCGCTGTAGCTAGTTAGCTAAGTTAGCTAAGTAACTTGGTTAGCATAGTTAGCATGCTAGCATGTTAGCATGCTAGTTAGCATGCTAGTTAGCATTTTTAGCAAAACTGCTAAAAACAATTAGCTAAGTTAGCTAAGTCACATGGTTAGCATAGTTAGCATGCTAGCATGTTAACATGCTAGTTAGCATTTTTAGCAAAACTGCTAAAAATGATTAACTAAGTTAGCTAAGTAACATGGTTAGCATAGTTAGCATGCTAGCATGTTAGTTAGCATAGTTAGCAAAACTGCTAAAAATTATTAGCTAGGTTAGCTAAGTCACATGGTTAACATAACTACTAAAAATGAAAACATTAGCTAAGTTAACTAAGTTAAGTATTATCCACCTATTTAACCGTTCAATCATTCCAACTATATTAAACCTTATCTACCAAGCAAATCATTTAACCATATAAACGATCCACCTATTTAACTGTTCAGTCACTCCAACTATATTAAACCTCATCTACCTAGCAACCAATATAGTTTGTTTTTACTCTGTATGATATTTTACATCATATTTTTTGCATTTTCATGCACTGTATTTCCTTCAGGAAATGCTTTTCTAGTTATTATTACAGTGCATGAAAATGCACTGTACTGTTATTCCAAGGCATTTTATTACAGTGCATGAAAATGCACTGTACTGTTCTATCTAGGCTTCTTATTACAGTGCATGAAAATGCACTGTACTGTTCTTCCTAGGCTTCTTATTACAGTGCATGAAAATGCACTGTACTGTTCTTCCTAGGCTTCTTATTCTTCTTCTTCTAACGCAATTAATGCAGCTTCAACCGCTTAACGTAGAAACTTCATTCAAACTATGTTACGTAGGTCTTACTTAGGACATGGGTGCTTTGTATTTTTCAGCTTTGTAACTTTTATACTTTTTAAACTATTAATTAAAAACTGTTCAAAATTTCCCCATAGACTTAACATGGGCTGATGACATCACAATAGAGCCGTTAAGCAATTGACCTCTCCAGAATAAGTCCCGCCTCCGTAACTTCCGTATCCATCCAACTTCCGGGCGTGGATTGTCTATGAGAAATAACATGGCGTTTCGAAATATCATACCGGTAAAACATCTGTAGGTAGCGAAGTTGAAAAAGCTGGTGGGCAGATTGGCCTACACACTTCTGCCATATAGTTTCCACTGGATTTTTTGATTGTCGGTGCCGTTTAAGTAGTATACTATAGACTATACTACTTAAACGGCACCGAAAATCAAAAAATCCAGTGGAAACTAGATGGCAGAAGTGTGTAGGTCAATCTGCCCAGCAGCTTTTTCTACTTTGTCACCTACAGAGTTTGACAGGTACGATCTTTCAAAACGCCATGTTATTTCCCATAGACAATTCATGCCCGGAAGTTGGATGGATACGGAAGTTAGGAGGCGGGATATATTCTGGAGAGGTCTATTAGAATCCTATGGCAGGTGTTCGGGCCAGCTGCATCAACTGCCAGTCTCAGGCTTTAAGCATACAAACTGGCCCTATTAAGACTACACATCCTGTTCAACTGCTTCCTCTGCCAAAAACTGTTTCAAAATAAAAGTCCTCACTACAATATTTCACTGTTAAACAATTTAACCCTTTAAACTACTGAACTTTTATCTGTTCAGCCATTGTAACTGTTACTTGTCATCAACTATGACTCCTACCCACTGTAGCTAGTTAGCTAAGATAGCTAAGTAACTTGGTTAGCATAGTTAGCATGCTAGCATGTTAGCATGCTAGTTAGCATGCTAGTTAGCATTTTTAGCAAAACTGTTAAAAACGATTAGCTAAGTTAGCTAAGTCACATGGTTAGCATAGTTAGCATGCTAACATGTTAGCATGCTAGTTAGCATTTTTTGCAAAACTGCTAAAAATGATTAGCTAAGTTAGCTAAGTCACATGGTTAGCATAGTTAGCATGCTAACATGTTAGCATGCTAGTTAGCATTTTTAGCAAAACTGCTAAAAATGATTAGCTAAGTTAGCTAAGTCACATGGTTAGCATAGTTAGCATGCTAGCAAGTTAGCATGCTAGTTAGCATACTAATTAGCATTTTTAGCCAAACTGCTAAAAATGATTAGCTAAGTTAGCTAAGTCACATGGTTAGCATAGTTAGCATGCTAACATGTTAGCATGCTAGTTAGCATTTTTAGCAAAACTGCTAAAAATGATCAGCTAAGTTCACTAAGTCACATGGTTAGCATAGTTAACATGCTAGCATGTTAGCATGCTAGTTAGCATTTTTAGCAAAACTGCTAAAAATGATTAGCTAAGTTAGCTAAGTCACATGGTTAGCATAGTTAGCATGCTAACACGTTAGCATGCTAGTTAGCATTTTTAGTAAAACTATTAGAAATGATTAGCTAAGTTAAGTAAGTTAACTAAGTTAAGTAAAAATGATTAGCTAAGTAACATGGTTAACATAGTTAGCATGTTAGCATTGCTAACATGCTAGTTAGCATAACTACTAAAAATGAAAACATTAGCTAAGTTAACTAAGTTAAGTATTATCCACCTATTTAACCGTTCAATCATTCCAACTATATTAAACCTTATCTACCAAGCAAATCATTTAACCATATAAACTATCCACCTATTTAACTGTTCAGTCACTCCAACTATATTAAACCTCATCTACCTAGCAACCAATATAGTTTGTTTTTACTCTGTATGATATTTTACATCATATTTTTTGCATTTTCATGCACTGTATTTCCTTCAGGAAATGCTTTTCTAGTTCTTATTATTCCTCTTCTTCTAACGCAGTTAATGCAGCTTCAACCGTTTAACGTAGAAACTTCATTCAAACATTGACGCGTAGGTCTTAATTAGGACATGTGGGCTTTGTATTTTTCAACTTTGTAACTTTTATACTTTTTAAACTATTAATTAAAAACTATCAAAATTTTCCCATTGACTTAACATTGCCCTTTATGACATCACAGCAATTAGAATCTTATGGCAGGTGTTCAGGCCAGCTGGCCCAACTGCCATTCTCAGGCTTTAAGCATACAAACTGGCCCTATTAAGACTACACATCCTGTTCAACTGCTTCCTCTGCCAAAAACTGTTTCAAAATAAAAGTCCTCACTACAATATTTCACTGTTAAACAATTTAACCCTTTAAACTACTGAACTTTTTAACTGTTCAGCCATTGTAACTGTTACTTGTCATCAACTATGACTCCTACCCGCTGTAGCTAGTTAGCTAAGTTAGCTAAGTAACTTGGTTAGCATAGTTAGCATGCTAGCATGTTAGCATGCTAGTTAGCATGCTAGTTAGCATTTTTAGCAAAACTGCTAAAAACAATTAGCTAAGTTAGCTAAGTCACATGGTTAGCATAGTTAGCATGCTAGCATGTTAACATGCTAGTTAGCATTTTTAGCAAAACTGCTAAAAATGATTAACTAAGTTAGCTAAGTAACATGGTTAGCATAGTTAGCATGCTAGCATGTTAGTTAGCATAGTTAGCAAAACTGCTAAAAATTATTAGCTAGGTTAGCTAAGTCACATGGTTAACATAACTACTAAAAATGAAAACATTAGCTAAGTTAACTAAGTTAAGTATTATCCACCTATTTAACCGTTCAATCATTCCAACTATATTAAACCTTATCTACCAAGCAAATCATTTAACCATATAAACGATCCACCTATTTAACTGTTCAGTCACTCCAACTATATTAAACCTCATCTACCTAGCAACCAATATAGTTTGTTTTTACTCTGTATGATATTTTACATCATATTTTTTGCATTTTCATGCACTGTATTTCCTTCAGGAAATGCTTTTCTAGTTATTATTACAGTGCATGAAAATGCACTGTACTGTTATTCCAAGGCATTTTATTACAGTGCATGAAAATGCACTGTACTGTTCTATCTAGGCTTCTTATTACAGTGCATGAAAATGCACTGTACTGTTCTTCCTAGGCTTCTTATTACAGTGCATGAAAATGCACTGTACTGTTCTTCCTAGGCTTCTTATTCTTCTTCTTCTAACGCAATTAATGCAGCTTCAACCGCTTAACGTAGAAACTTCATTCAAACTATGTTACGTAGGTCTTACTTAGGACATGGGTGCTTTGTATTTTTCAGCTTTGTAACTTTTATACTTTTTAAACTATTAATTAAAAACTGTTCAAAATTTCCCCATAGACTTAACATGGGCTGATGACATCACAATAGAGCCGTTAAGCAATTGACCTCTCCAGAATAAGTCCCGCCTCCGTAACTTCCGTATCCATCCAACTTCCGGGCGTGGATTGTCTATGAGAAATAACATGGCGTTTCGAAATATCATACCGGTAAAACATCTGTAGGTAGCGAAGTTGAAAAAGCTGGTGGGCAGATTGGCCTACACACTTCTGCCATATAGTTTCCACTGGATTTTTTGATTGTCGGTGCCGTTTAAGTAGTATACTATAGACTATACTACTTAAACGGCACCGAAAATCAAAAAATCCAGTGGAAACTAGATGGCAGAAGTGTGTAGGTCAATCTGCCCAGCAGCTTTTTCTACTTTGTCACCTACAGAGTTTGACAGGTACGATCTTTCAAAACGCCATGTTATTTCCCATAGACAATTCATGCCCGGAAGTTGGATGGATACGGAAGTTAGGAGGCGGGATATATTCTGGAGAGGTCTATTAGAATCCTATGGCAGGTGTTCGGGCCAGCTGCATCAACTGCCAGTCTCAGGCTTTAAGCATACAAACTGGCCCTATTAAGACTACACATCCTGTTCAACTGCTTCCTCTGCCAAAAACTGTTTCAAAATAAAAGTCCTCACTACAATATTTCACTGTTAAACAATTTAACCCTTTAAACTACTGAACTTTTATCTGTTCAGCCATTGTAACTGTTACTTGTCATCAACTATGACTCCTACCCACTGTAGCTAGTTAGCTAAGATAGCTAAGTAACTTGGTTAGCATAGTTAGCATGCTAGCATGTTAGCATGCTAGTTAGCATGCTAGTTAGCATTTTTAGCAAAACTGTTAAAAACGATTAGCTAAGTTAGCTAAGTCACATGGTTAGCATAGTTAGCATGCTAACATGTTAGCATGCTAGTTAGCATTTTTTGCAAAACTGCTAAAAATGATTAGCTAAGTTAGCTAAGTCACATGGTTAGCATAGTTAGCATGCTAACATGTTAGCATGCTAGTTAGCATTTTTTGCAAAACTGCTAAAAATGATTAGCTAAGTTAGCTAAGTCATATGGTTAGCATAGTTAGCATGTTAGCATGTTAGCATGCTAGTTAGCATTTTTTAGCAAAACTGCTAAAAATGATTAGCTAAGTTAGCTAAGTCACATGGTTAGCATGTTAGCATGCTAGCATGTTAGCATGCTAGTTAGCATTACTGTTAAAAATGATAAGCGAAGTTAGCTAAGTCACATGGTTAACATAAATAGCATGTTAGCATGTTAATTAGCATAGTTATCATAACTAATAAAAATTATTAGCTAGGTTAGCTAAGTCATATGGTTAGCATAGTTAACATTTTAATATTGTTAGCATGCTAGTTAGCATAGTTACTTGGTTACCATTATTATCTTTAACATAGTTAGCATAACTACTAGCAAACATTGGAGCCATTCCAACTGTTAGTTATCTTCAACTATCTGCCTAAATAATTTAACCATTTCAATTATCAACCTATTTAACTGTTCAGTCATTCCAACTATAGTAAATCTTATCTACCAAGCAAATAATTTAACCATATGAACTCATCATATTTTTGCATTTTCATGCACTGTATTTCCTTCAGGAAATGCTTTTCTAGTTCTTCTTATTCTTCTTCTTCTAACGCGTTTAATGCAGCTTCAACCGTTTAACGTAGAAACTTCATTCAAACTTTGTTACGTAGGTCTTACTTAGGACAAGAGTGCTATGTATTTTTCATCTTTGTAACTTTTATACTTTTTAAACTATTAATTAAAAACTATCAAAATTTCCCCATAGACTTAACATGGGCTGATGACATCACAATCGAGCTGTTAAGCAATTAGAATCCTATGGCAGGTGTTCGGGCCAGCTGGCCCAACTGCCATTCTCAGGCTTTAAGCATACAAACTGGCCCTATTAAGACTACACATCCTGTTCAACTGCTTCCTCTGCCAAAAACTGTTTCAAAATAAAAGTCCTCACTACAATATTTCACTTTTAAACAATTTAACCCTTTAAACTACTGAACTTTTTAACTGTTCAGCCATTGTAACTGTTACTTGTCATCAACTATGACTCCTACCCACTGTAGCTAGTTAGCATGGTTAACATAGTTAGCATGTTAGCATGCTAACATGTTAGCATGCTAGTTAGCATTTTTAGCAAAACTGCTAAAAATGATTAGCTAAGTTAGCTAAGTCACATGGTTAGCATAGTTAGCATGCTAACATGTTAGCATGCTAGTTAGCATGCTAGTTAGCATTTTTAGCAAAACTGTTAAAAATGATTAGCTAAGTTAGCTAAGTCACATGGTTAGCATATTTAGCATGCTAATATGTTAGCATGCTAATTAGCATTTTTAGCAAAACTGCTAAAAATGATCAGCTAAGTTCGCTAAGTCACATGGTTAGCATAGTTAGCATGCTAGCATGTTAGCATGCTAGTTAGCATTTTTAACAAAACTGCTAAAAATGATTAGCTAAGTTAGCTAAGTCACATGGTTAGCATAGTTAGCATGCTAGCATGTTAACATGCTAGTTAGCATTTTTAGCAAAACTACTAAAAATGATTAGCTAAGTTAGCTAAGTCACATGGTTAGCATAGTTAGCATTGCTAACATGCTAGTTAGCATAACTACTAAAAATGAAAACTAAGTTAAGTATTATCCACCTATTTAACCGTTCAATCATTTCAACTATATTAAACCTTATCTACCAAGCAAATCATTTAACCATATAAACTATCCACCTATTTAACTGTTCAGTCATTCCAACTATATTAAACCTCATCTACCTAGCAACCAATATAGTTTGTTTTTACTCTGTATGATATTTTACATCATATTTTTTGCATTTTCATGCACTGTATTTCCTTCAGGAAATGCTTTTCTAGTTCTTATTCTTCTTCTTCTTCTAACGCGCTTAATACAGCTTCAACCGTTTAACGTAGAAACTTCATTCAAACTGCGTTGCGTAGGTCTTACTTATGACATGGGTGCTATGTATTTTTCATCTTTGTAACTTTTATACTTTTTAAACTATTAATTAAAAACTAATCAAAATTTCCCCATTGACTTAACATTATGATTATGACATCACAATACAGCCGTTAAGCAATTAGAATCCTATGGCAGGTGTTCGGGCCACCTGGATCAACTGCCAGTTTCAGGCTTTAAGCATACAAACTGGCCCTATTAAGACTACACATCCTGTTCAACTGCTTCCTCTGCCAAAAACTGTTTCAAAATAAAAGTCCTCACTACAATATTTCACTGTTAAACAATTTAACCCTTTAAACTACTGAACTTTTTAACTGTTCAGCCATTGTAACTGTTACTTGTCATCAACTATGACTCCTACCCACTGTAGCTAGTTAGCATGGTTAGCATAGTTAGCATGTTAGCATGCTAATTAGCATTTTTAGCAAAACTGCTAAAAATGATTAGCTAAGTTAGCTAAGTCACATGGTTCACATAGTTAGCATGCTAGCATGTTAGCATGCTAGTTAGCATTTTTTGCAAAACTGCTAAAAATGATTAGCTAAGTTAGCTAAGTCACATGGTTAGCATAGTTAGCATGCTAACATGTTAGCATGCTAGTTAGCATTTTTTATAAAACTGCTAAAAATGATTAGCTAAGTTAGCTAAGTCACATGGTTAGCATAGTTAGCATGCTAACATGTTAGCATGCTAGTTAGCATTTTTTATAAAACTGCTAAAAATGATTAGCTAAGTTAGCTAAGTCACATGGTTAGCATAGTTAGCATGCTAGCATGTTAACATGCTAGTTAGCATTTTTTGCAAAACTGCTAAAAATGATTAGCGAAGTTAGCTAAGTCACATGGTTAATATAATTAACATGTTAGCATGCTAATTAGCATAGTTATCATAACTAATAAAAATGATTAGCTAGGTTAGCTAAGTCATATGGTTAGCATAGTTAACATTTTAACATTGTTAGCATGCTAGTTAGCATAGTAACTTGGTTAACATTATTAGAGTGCATGAAAATGCACTCTACTGTTCTTCCTAGGCTTCTTCTTCTTATTAGAGTGCATGAAAATGCACTCTACTGTTCTTCCTAGGCTTCTTCTTCTTCTTCTTATTATTCTTCTTCTTCTAACGCAGTTAATGCAGCTTCAACCGTTTAACGTAGAAACTTCATTTAAACTGCGTTGCGTAGGTCTTACTTATGACATGTGGGCTTTGTATTTTTCATCTTTGTAACTTTTATACTTTTTAAACTATTAATTAAAAACTGCTCAAAATTTCCCCATAGACTTAACATGGGCTGATGACATCACAATGGACTAATTAACTTGATTTGCACCTGGTATCATCTTCCAGCTGCTCATCTAGGCCCCATCAAAGAATCAGTTCAACTGATTGCACCTGTATCAACTGCTTTCTACTGAACTAGACCAACTCTCTCTGTCTCTCCATTCTACAAGGATATAAGACACATTTCCTCCAACTTTCTATCAATTCATCCTCTTCAAACCATTCACTCATCCACCCATTAAACTATCCATCAACATCCATTAAACAATCTGCCTATCAACATCCATTCAACTTTCTGTCTATCAACATCCATTACACTATCTACATTTAACTTTTAAACTATATACTCTGTCTCAGGCTTTAAGCATACAATATGGCTCTATTAAGACTGCCGTTAAGCAATTAGAATCCTATGGCAGGTGTTCGGGCCAGCTGCATCAACTGCCAGTCTCAGGCTTTAAGCATACAAACTGGCCCTATTAAGACTACACATCCTGTCCAACTGCTTCCTCTGCCAAAAACTGTTTCAAAATAAAAGTCCTCACTACAATACTTCACTGTTAAACAATTTAACCCTTTAAACTACTGAACTTTTTAACTGTTCAGCCATTGTAACTGTTACTTGTCATCAACTATGACTCCTACCCACTGTAGCTAGTTAGCTAAGTTAGCTAAGTAACTTGGTTAGCATAGCTAGCATGCTAGCATGTTAGCATGCTAGTTAGCATTTTTAACAAAACTGCTAAAAATGATTAGCTAAGTTAGCTAAGTCACATGGTTAGCATAGTTAGCATGCTAGCATGTTAGCATGCTAGTTAGCATGCTAGTTAGCATTTTTAGCAAAACTACTAAAAATGATTAGCTAAGTTAGCTAAGTCACATGGTTAGCATAGTTAGCATGCTAACATTTTAGCATGTTAGTTAGCATTTTTTGCAAAACTGCTAAAAATGATTAGCTAAGTTAGCTAAGTCACATGGTTAGCATAGTTAGCATGCTAACATGTTAGCATGCTAGTTAGCATTTTTTATAAAACTGCTAAAAATGATTAGCTAAGTTAGCTAAGTCACATGGTTAGCATAGTTAGCATGCTAGCATGTTAGCATGCTAGTTAGCATTACTGTTAAAAATGATTAGCGAAGTTAGCTAAGTCACATGGTTAACATAATTAGCATGTTAGCATGCTAATTAGCATAGTTATCATAACTAATACAAATTATTAGCTAGGTTAGCTAAGTCATATGGTTAGCATAGTTAACATTTTAATATTGTTAGCATGCTAGTTAGCGTGGTTACTTGGTTAACATTATTATCTTTAACATAGTTAGCATAACTACTAGCAAACATTGGAGCCATTCCAATTGTTAGTTATCGTCAACTATCTGCCTAAATAATTTAACCATTTCAATTATCAACCTATTTAACTGTTCAGTCATTCCAACTATAGTAAACCTTATCTACCAAGCAAATAATTTAACCATATGAACTCATCATATTTTTGCATTTTCATGCACTGTATTTCCTTCAGGAAATGCTTTTCTAGTTCAGTCATACTGGTCGGCGCATTGCCTTTGTTCTCAGCTGAAAGCAGAGACGTCGTGAGCTGGAGCAGCGAGAGTTTTTCTTTCACACTGGCGAATTGCTGTAATGCTGTAAACAGTATAAGTATAGTAAGTATATATACTTTTTTGATCCCGTGAGGGAAATTTGGTCTCTGCATTTAACCCAATCGTGAATTAGTGAAACACAAACAGCACACAGTGAACACACAGTGAGGTGAAGCACACACTAATCCCGGCGCAGTGAGCTGCCTGCTACAGTGGCGGCGCTCGGGGAGCAGTGAGGGGTTAGGTGCCTTGCTCAAGGGCACTTCAGCCGCGGCCCACTGGTCGGGGCTCGAACCGGCAACCCTCCGGTTACAAGTCCAGAGTGCTAACCAGTGGGCCACGGCTGCCCCCAACAGGAACGACACCGAGTGCTCCTAGGTGTAATTGCCGCTTTCCCCTATCGTAATTTTAAGAATTGTACTGTACCTCCAAAACTCATTGTACATTTTGTATATTTGTTTTGTTTGTTTCTTTTCTTTTCTTTTTAAAGGGATGGTTGTTATTTTGAATAGTTTTACCAAAACAGTATTTTAACATCGCGCAACACTTGTCAGCCTCCAACATAGATGTGGTGTGGCTTCACATGTATTACCCAGTGTTGAGCTGGCATGCTTATACAGAGTTTTCCTATTGTGGTTGCAGTGCTAACTGAGATTGAGGTGTCTGATACATTGTGTTTTGTGTGGTAGTGAGGCCGTGCTGTTGGTCATTTGTGTGCCCTCGGGCTGTATTGGTTGCCAACCGTCAATATTTTAACCAAACCATTAGCAATAATAAATTGAGATTATTTTTGTATACCAGTCTCTTTGAATCCTTTAAGATACCTGTGGAAGGGAACTAGGCAATTCTGTAGGACTAGTTCCACCCTGTTACAGTAGCTTGACTGGTTATGGTGGTTATGGGTAATGATTGTTTGGTTGAGATATGAGAACTGTGTGTGGCTATGAGGTTGATCACCCTGATGGACAAGACTAGCAGGAAAGCTAAGATGTTTCAATGCACTTTGAATTCAGGTGGTATATACATGGCAATGTATAGTAAATCCACATTTAGGATTTTCAAAATGAAGCTCTTCATGGCAAAATGATAGCTCTTGACACTAACTGATATTTCAGTGTTTTTCTTACATGTGCTTATACCTTTTCTTAATATAGTTATATATATATATATATATATATATATATATATATATATATAGCTATAGAGACTTTATTCTTGCACTGTTGCACTGTTTGACTTAATCATTTGCACCATCACCATGACACTCACTCACACAGAGCACCTTACCTTAGCTTACTATGCACAGAGAATCACAGGCTCAGTCCCTGCCTCAGTCATTGCAAGCGCCTCTTGATTGATTAATCACCCACTATGTGGATACTGTTTTTTAGAATTAATTTAGATTAAGTGTTATTTAGTATAATTTGTATTTTAGTATATTCTTTATCTTCTACTGTCCTTATTGCTTAGTTGTGTTTTTATATTATATACTTTTAATTACTTTTTCTGCTGTTAGTGAATGTGTGTGTGTTGTCTGTATTGTACTGAGACCTTGAATTTCCCCAGGGGATCAATAAAGTATCTATCTATCTATCTATCTATCTATCTCTTTATCTAAATCTGGATGGAGAAAATGGGTCACAACAAGTCAGAAAGTGTCTCGTAATGAACATAAGAAACAGGTGAGGCAGTGACAAGGCTAATAAACAGAAACAGGTGAGGGGTGGGGACAGAAACAGAGTTGGTACTGATCAAGACTTTATTTTCAGACGGTCAGCAAGGCCCAAGTTCAGGAAACAGTCATCGGTGAAATGTTTGGTGCAGATATAAAACTTTGGAAGTTGTGTCAGCACATTTCCAGAGAAAATAAAATTAACCCACTGGTTCTTCAGAGGCTCAGATGGAGGAACTAAAAAAAACGTTGTGTTCATTTCTACATCCAAACACTGAGCAACTGCTTCGCTCGTTTGCAAGCCATGATGTCTCGACGAAAAAACAGTATGAGGCTTGCAAGGTGGGTCGTAGCTAATTTTTTTCACGGGCAGGGCAAATTCTCTGGGCGGGCAAAACACAGAGGATGCAACCTTTCCCCTTATGACAACATAAGGGGAAAATTCCAGATTGAGCCATTTCAGCTTTCATTTTCTAAAAAGCGGAGAAAGATACACATGGCTCGGTTCACACCTATCGCCATTTCTAGCCACTGGGGGACCATACTCTAGGTGAACTCGTGTTAATGTTAAAAAACCTCATAAAGTGAAATGTTCATGCCATAGGACAGGGGTGGGCAGACTTTTTGGCTCAAGGGCCACATTGGGTTTTGAAAATTGGCCGGCGGGCCGCACAACAAAAGAGTTAACTTAGTTTAACATAATGTTATCTCAATTTAACATGATGTTTTGACATTGACATTGTAAACGTTATCTAAGGAGAGTGAAAAGCACAACGTCGTCTTTATCGCAGGAAAAAAATAGCGAGCAGCCTGATAACTAAATGAAATGCTCGGCGGGCCGGATGAAAGTGCATGGCGATCCGGCCCGCGGTTTGCCCACCCCTGCCATAGGACCTTTAAGTAGCCCCAATTGACTGATTTAGTGTATGCCTAATCCTGTGAACATTTCAGATGCAACACCTGTGCCAAACACACATGGCAGTCGGTGAAAGTGAAACAGAAAAACATTCAGAATGGTAACTGCACATTACTGTCTTGTCATTGACTGACACCATGGTGAAGTTAGTTTCACTTTGCCAATGAGTTCAAATAATAGAGTGCAAATGCGTGAAGGCTATGCTAGGTTTTAGTAAAGCATGGTTTAAGAATGACTATTCCATACGGTCTCGCAAGCAGAGGCGGACAGAGTACACAGCTTTATTACTTGAGTAAAAGTACAGATACCCTTTGCTCAATTTTACTCAAGTACAAGTAAAAGTACAACAGTCAGATGCCTACTTAAGTAAAAGTACTGAAGTACTTGTTTTTAAGTACTTGAGTATCAAGAGTACAAGAGTAGCCTACATTTTCGAAATATTGCATTACTACTGCCACAGTGCTTATATTTATGTACAGAAACGTCCTACATGGAGTTATGAAAAATGTTAATGTTAATACCTTGGAGAATGTAAAAGGAATTGAAAGTAAAATCAAGTCATTTTCATCTTTTTACCATGTTGCCAGGGATGGGCAGTATTTCTAATACATGTATTTCAAATACGTATTTCAAATACAAAATACTATTTTTTAATTGAAACACTTGAAGCGAAAACTATCATTAACTTGTTCAGAAAGTTGAAATAGTCTGGCGAGGTGGGGCCACAGGTTGGCACATTCCCAGGATGGACCTGCTGCGTCTTCGTCCATAGTTTCGTCCATGGTTTCATCTCTTATCTAAATCTGACCATGGAGTTGACTTTGGCGTAAAGCTGAAGGTGATTGCTGATAGGCTGTCCCAATCAGTGGCACCTGCACAATCCAATCACGTTTGAGAGGGAAACAACAAATTGAGGGTTTCTGAGATTTTTCTTTTTTTTTAGAAGAAGAAGTAACTGGTACTCACAGTTATGGATAGAAATGTAGTGGAGTAAAGAGTACAAAATTTGCCTCTCAAATGTACTTGAGTAAAGTCATGAGTACTCCCCAAAAATGATACTCGAGTAAAGTACAGATCCCTCAAAATTGTACTCAAGTACTGTACTCAAGTAAATGTACTCCGTTACTGTCCGGCTCTGCTCGCAAGCAGCCCCCTTCAAATGCGCCGTTGAATGCCAAAATACCGATGCATTTATTTGACATATTGCGCGTTGCACCGTTAAAGGGAATGACAGATGTCATTCTCATTGGTTTAAAATGATGTTACGCCCCAAACACACCCATATGACTGATTAAAAAACCTAGGAACACCTTGTTGCGCCATGCGCTCCACGTTTGATAACGAACCCCCTCCCAATGTGAACTGGACATCCTACTAAATTTGAATAGACTTTTGACGAGTGACGATGCACTTTAGAATGTCATGATAGGGCCCATAGTTTACATTCTTCATCTTCCGTTGCGTTATTACTGTTCTTCCTAGGCAACTTATTGCATTGCATGTAAATGCAATGGACTATTATCGCTGTTCTTCTTATTATTCTTCTTCCGACCAAATTCAACGTTTAATGCGACTGAAACCGCTGAACCGTCTGACCTCATTCAAAGACTCCTACAAAGCTCTTGTAACGGACAATCGTAGAATGTATTTTTCATATTTGTAAACTTTATACTTTTTGAGATATTTACGATAAAAGAGCAATAAAATCCCATAGACTTAACATTGATCGCCGTGGCGGCCACTTTTAGCATTATGACGTGACCTGCACCTGATAGCAATCAACAGCTGGTCCGCTGCAATCTTTCTATCACTGGAGCTGTGAATCTTCTGAACGTTTTGACCTGCCGTGATACTTTACTTGCTCGTAAAACTCTCCTCCAGAGGCACATTTCTCTAACTACAAACAAGGTAAGTGGTCCGATTTTGGTATTTGACTCATTTATGTCGTCAAACATTGTTATGTAGCATTCTACTATAGGCCTAGGCTATGTATGAAATGATAGGTCACAAGTAGCCAAACTCGGTAGTTCTAACGTTAGGGGAATAGTTAACGTTAGCACTTATTCTATCCGTTGATATTTATTATGTAAAGAAAGTTATGAAACCCACCTAATCAACGTTAATAAGTCGTCACTTTAAATTGACCGGTTAGCTGTAGGTTTCGATAACGTTAGCTAACAACATTCAAACCTTAACGTCGCTCCCAGCTGAGCACTGACGTTAACGTTACATTTGCTCACTAACCAGTAGCGTTTTAACTAGCGTTATACTATCTGACCTGTTGACAGGGACCGGATTAAAACCTTACTGTTTGGAAACGGACCATATGACCAAAGTATTGTTAAAACACACTACAGAAGTTGAGGTATAACGTTTGTGCTGTCAACATAGCTACAGAGTATGTTTACTTGGCCTAGGCTACTCATTTCTGCATTATTCTGGCCTATAAATTAAAGCTTCCCAGTTGTAGGCTACATCCTAAAGTAGGCCTACATCGTAATCTGTAGAAAAAATGTGGATAACAGACCTAGCAAGCTGTAAGATATAGTGTAGTTGGTTATCAATATCAAGATGCTTAATATCAGAATGGTCCATCCTTAAGACTCAGTTTATGATTATCAACAGCAACAACACACCCTTTGCCTACAAAGTGTTCTAAGCTGTTTAATTTAAACTGTTTGGCTGTCAACTATCCTTAAACAGAAATTAATAAAACACGTCAAACATGTTGCTTTGTTTGCCGTGAAATACTATAGGCTAGTATATTTAACTACCATTACAGATTTATGGTGCAACAACCTCACTTAAATATCTAAGTTGTATTGAACAATTGTACACATTCCATGTTTTTGGTATAACTCTAACTTGTTTGCTTTTGTCTTTTAGGGACCAGACCAGACCAGTGTGGTGATGACCGTGTATTACATTATGTGTGTGCCTGTCTGTGTGCACATCCTGCCAACCATGCATCGCTGACATTAACACTAACATTAATTCCTAAAAAAACATGTGACCATATCTCAACATATCTGCACATACCTTTGAACTATAGACGTAGATCTGAGATCTACACTGAGACATTCTGAGTATTATATTGTTGCAGGAGGACTATGCCGACAACTATATGAAGCATGCATACATTTGAATCATGTGCTGTGACATCTGTGAAACTTAGCTGTGCTGTTAGACCTCTGTTTTTAGACCTGAGCTGTGCTGTGTGAAAATTAAGATTCTAACCTAAGTTCTGTCTAAAACTGATCAGCTGAAGTCTATATCACCATCAAAAGTGACCTATTTATTACAATTAACTGAGACCTCTAGCTCTTGCTGCCATTTCAGAATTACCACTGATAAATAGATCTGTCTTAGGATAATATGATTGGCATTATCAAGTTCTGTATATATATATACACACTCACACACACAACACAAGCCTGAGACTGGCAGTTGAAACAGGTGGCCCGAACACCTGCCATAGGATTCTAATTGCTTAACGGCCGTATTGTGATGTCATAATCATAATGTTAAGTCAATGGGGAAATTTTGATTAGTTGTGTGTTAAGTGTTCATTAGTGTATTCTGAGTATCATTCTGCTGTATTAAAACAAAGAATGTTGATCAATATTGAATTAACAATTTATTTTTACTGACTGTCATATACTCTAAGCTAACATCTAATCAAGTAAGTGGTTTTCAAGAATACTGGACACGTCTATGTAATCTGAATAATCATACTGTAAGTAATTTAATGTTATACACAGCATCTTTTTTGCATTTACATGCAATGGTAATTCCCTGGAATTGCATTTTCTAGTTACAGTGCATGAAAATGCACTGTACTGTTCTTCCTAGGCAACTTCTTCTTCTTATTACAGTGCATGAAAATGCACTGTACTGTTCTTCCTAGGCAACTTCTTCTTATTATTACAGTGCATGAAAATGCACTGTACTGTTCTTCCTAGGCAACTTCTTCTTCTTATTATTATTATTCCGCTTACCACTTTTTCTAGACGCAATTTCTCTTGAACAGTTTAACTTAGAAACTTCATTCAAACTTTGTAACGTAGGTCTTCAAACAGATCGGGTTGCTATCTCTTTTCAACTTTGAAACTTTTATACTTTTTAAACTATTAAAGAAAAACTTTTTAAAAATCCCCATAGACTTAACATTGCCGATTATGACATCATAATACGGCCATTAAGCAATTAGAATCCTATGGCAGGTGTTCAGGCCACCTGGATCTCAACTGCCAGTCTCAGGCTTTAAGCATACAAACTGGCCCTATTAAGACTACACATCCTGTTAAACTGCTTCCTCTGCCAAAAACTGTTTCAAAATAAAAGTCCTCACTACAATATTTCACTGTTAAACAATTTAACCCTTTAAACTACTGAACTTTTTAACTGTTTAGCCATTGTAACTGTTACTTGTCATCAACTATGACTCCTACCCACTGTAGCTAGTTAGCATGGTTAGCATAGTTAGCATGCTAGCAAGTTAGCATGCTAGTTAGCATTTTTAGCAAAATTACTAAAAATGATTAGCTAAGTTAGCTAAGTCACATGGTTAGCATAGTTAGCATGCTAACATGCTAGTTAGCATTTTTGGCAAAACTGCTAAAAATGATTAGCTAAGTTAGCTAAGTAACATGGTTAGCGTAGTTAGCATGCTAGTTAGCATTTTTAGCAAAACTGTTAAAATGATTAGCTAGGTTAGCTAAGTAACATGGTTAGCATAGTTAGCATGCTAGTTAGCATAACTGCTAAAATTATTAGTTAAGTTAGCTAAGTAACATGGTTAACATAGTTAGCATGCTAACATTGTTAGCATAGTTAGCATGTTTAGTAAAACTGCTAGAAAATGTTAGTTAAGTTAGCTAAGTAACATACAAGGATACAAGGATACAAGGAAGTTTATTGTCACATGCATATAGTTACTGGAAGTAAGAAATGCAGTGAAATTAAGTATGGTGTCAGCCTATTTGTGCATTTATGGGGGGGGGTAAAAAGTGCAGTAGAAGAGGGGTTTAGTAGATTAAGTGGCAAGGGCTGCATAAGAAAGGTGGGGGAGGATTGTGATTGGGGGGGGGCACCAACAAGGAGCACCCAAGAGCAACAGGGGCAAGGAAAAACTCCCTTACCAAGGAAGAAACCTTGGGCATATCCACGGCTCAAGGGGCTAACCCAACTGCCAAGGGTCTTGGTGTGTGTGTTGGGGGGATGACAAGGGAGATGGGATAGTGTGCTGTGTATGTGGGGAGAGGGCAGTGTGCAATATGTGTGTTGGAGAAGCTTCCTCATGAGACAATGTGCTGTGTATTGGGGGGCGGGGGCAGTGTGCTGTAAGTATGTTGGGGATGTGTGTTGGAGAAGCTTCCTGATGAAATATTGTGCTGTGTATGTAGGGGAGAGGGGGGGGCAGTGTACTGCAAGTATGATGTATGTGAGTGATGACAGTGAAGATGTGTGTGTGGGCGGGAGGGGAGTGGAGCAGTGACTGTGTGTGTGTGTGTGTAGTGTGTGTGTGGGTAGGTGGGGGCAGTATGCTGTAAGTATGTAGAGCAGGGGTCGGCAAATAGTGGCCCGCGGGCCAATTTTGGCCCGCCATTGATTCTATCTGGCCCGCGAGATGACGTTAATTTGCTGTTGAATGAATTTTTTTTTAACCCCATGTTTTTAAAAAGAAAAAAAGGCCTACAGCAATCCCATCAATTTCAAAACATTTATTGAGGTATAGATGATAGTCCTACTAAAGTGACAAAACAGGTGGAACATCCTTGCAGTTATCCATGACGCACAGGTCGGAACGGTATTGGCACGCGAGTGCGCGTAATCTTGTGCAAAAAAAAAACAACAGTGTCCTGTCTCCCTCTTCCAGTGGGCAAGGTCAAAAATAGCCTATGTTTCGTTAAATTAATAGGCTTGGCATTAAGAAATGCAGGCAGGCTCAACACATACCTCTGCTTCCATTCTTCTTTGTAGGTCCTGCATTCTGAATCAATTTTTCTTTTCAAGGCTTTTGACAACGACATTTTGCATCGATAACTAGCATATAGCAATGTTCAGCTAATCATTTACACGTCATCCAAAAGAATAATATTTGTAGCCTACACATTAGTTACGGCAAGTTGCTAGGCAAGTCGCCTGTTTCATGAGAGACGACAGGAGATGCAGCAGGCGGCATAAAAACAGCGCACATAAGCAAATAAACGTTTTTAATGGAATTAAATTAAATGCATTTTAAAAGTTAGATGATGTTTATTTTAATATAATATAATAATTACTAATTTAAATAGTAGGCCTATAACCCCCCCCCCCCCCCCCCCCCATTACAAAAGCTATGGCCCGCGATGCCATTGTCTGAAAAAAAATTGGCCCGGGTCCAAACGTAATTGCCGACCCCTGATGTAGAGGATGTGTGTTGGAGAAGTTCCTGAAGACAATGTGCTGTGTATGTAGGGGGGGGGGGGGGGGCAGTGTGCTGTAAGTATGTTGGGGATGTGTGTTGGAGAAGCTTCCTGATGGAATAATGTGCTGTGTATGTAGGGGAGAGGGGGGGGCAGTGTACTGCAAGTATGATGTATGTGAGTGATGACAGTGAAGATGTGTGTGTGGGCGGGAGGGGAGTGAAGCAGTGACTGTGTGTGTGTGTGTGTATAGTGTGTGTGTGGGTAGGTGGGGGCAGTATGCTGTAAGTAAGTAGAGGATGTGTGTTGGAGAAGATCCTGAAGACAATGTGCTGTGTATGTAGGGAGGGGGGGGGCAGTGTGCAGCAAGTATGTAGAGGAGGCTTACTGTAGCAAGCAGTGTGCTGTATGTATGTGAGGTGATGACAGTGATGATGTAAGAGTGTGTGTTTTTTTTTTTTTTTTTTTGTGTTGGGGTGGGGGGGTGGGGGGGGCAGAAAGGCTAGGCAATCAAGGACATGGGTAGATAGATGGAGGAGAAATCAAAAATAATAAATAAAAAGTTCTATAGAGATGTGCAAAAGTTGGAGAAAGTCAGATATGTGTGTGTGTGTGTTTTGACGTGTGATAAATAAGAAAATAAATAAAAGGTCTGCAGCATAGGGAGAGGGATGTAAAAGTGCTAAAAGTCATGTAGGTGTGTGTGTGTGTGTGTGTGTGTGTGTGGGGGGGGGGGGTCATGAGTGCTGAGGAGTGGATGAGTGCAAAGTCAGTATAGTGTGAGTTAGCATGCTAGCACTGCTATAAAACATTAGCTAAGTAGCATGGTTAAAATAATTAAAAATCTTAGCATAACTGCTAGCAAACATTAGAGCCGTTCCAACTTTCAGTTATCGTCAAATATCTACCTATGCACAGCCATTAAACTATTTGAATATCAACATTCATTCAACTTCCAGTCTGTCAACAACTTTTAAACTATTTACCTTCAACTTTTAAACGGTCTACTTTTAAACTATCATTAAACTATCTATTAAACTAGCTGTCTATCAACAACTTTTAAACTATCTACTGTCTATCAACAACTTTTAAACTATCTACATTCAACTTTTAAACAGTCTACTTTTAAACTATCAACTTTTATTAAGCTATGCAACCACCAAGTCTATCCTAGCATCACCGTAGTAACCATCTCTTTATTATCTGTTTTAACTATACATGATATTTTACATCACAACTTTAGCATTTTCATGCACTGGTAATTCCTTGGAATTGCATTTCTAGTTACAGTGCATGAAAATGCACTGTACTGTTCTTCCTAGGCAACTTCTTCTTCTTATTATTATTATTCCGCTTACCACTTTTTCTAGACGCAATTTCTCTTGAACAGTTTAACTTAGAAACTTCATTCAAACTTTGTAACGTAGGTCTTCAAACAGATCGGGTTGCTATCTCTTTTCAACTTTGAAACTTTTATACTTTTTAAACTATTAAAGAAAAACTTTTTAAAAATCCCCATAGACTTAACATTGCCGATTATGACATCATAATACGGCCATTAAGCAATTAGAATCCTATGGCAGGTGTTCAGGCCACCTGGATCTCAACTGCCAGTCTCAGGCTTTAAGCATACAAACTGGCCCTATTAAGACTACACATCCTGTTAAACTGCTTCCTCTGCCAAAAAATGTTTCAAAATAAAAGTCCTCACTACAATATTTCACTGTTAAACAATTTAACCCTTTAAACTACTGAACTTTTTAACTGTTTAGCCATTGTAACTGTTACTTGTCATCAACTATGACTCCTACCCACTGTAGCTAGTTAGCATGGTTAGCATAGTTAGCATGCTAGCATGTTAGCATGCTAGTTAGCATTTTTTGCAAAACTGCTAAAAATGATTAGCTAAGTCACATGGTTAGCATAGTTAGCATGCTAGCATGTTAGCATGCTAGTTAGCATTTTTAGCAAAATTACTAAAAATGATTAGCTAAGTTAGCTAAGTCACATGGTTAACACAGTTAGCATGCTAGCAAGTTAGCATGTTAGCATGCTAGTTAGCATTTTTAGCAAAATTACTAAAAATGATTAGCTAAGTTAGCTAAGTCACATGGTTAGCATAGTTAGCATGCTAGCATGTTAGCATGCTAGTTAGCATTTTTAGCAAAACTGCTTAAAATGATTAGCTAAGTTAGCTAAGTAACATGGTTAGCGTAGTTAGCATGCTAGTTAGCATTTTTAGCAAAACTGTTAAAATGATTAGCTAGGTTAGCTAAGTAACATGGTTAACATAGTTAACATGCTAGTTAGCATAGTTAGCATAACTGCTAAAATTATTAGCTAAGTTAGCTAAGTAACATGGTTAACATAGTTAGCATGCTAACATTGTTAGCATAGTTAGCATGTTTACTAAAACTGCTAGAAAATGTTAGTTAAGTTAGCTAAGTAACATGGTTAGCATGCTAGCACTGCTATAAAACAATAGCTAAGTAGCATGGTTAAAAGAATTAAAAATCTTAGCATAACTGCTAGCAAACATTAGAGCCGTTCAAACTTTCAGTTATCGTCAAATATCTACCTATGCACAGCCATTAAACTATTTGAATATCAACATTCATTAAACTGCTAGAAAACGTTAGCTAAGTAGCATGGTTAGCAGGTTAGCATTGCTAGCACTGCTATAAAACATTAGCTAAGTAGCATGGTTAGCATAGTTAAAAATCTTAGCATAACTGCTAGCGAACATTAGAGCCATTCCAACTTTCAGTTATCGTCAAATATCTACCTATGCACAGCCATTAAACTATTTGAATATCAACATTCATTCAACTTCCAGTCTGTCAACAACTTTTAAACTATTTACCTTCAACTTTTAAACGGTCTACTTTTAAACTATCATTAAACTATCTATTAAACTAGCTGTCTATCAACAACTTTTAAACTATCTACTGTCTATCAACAACTTTTAAACTATCTACATTCAACTTTTAAACAGTCTACTTTTAAACTATCAACTTTTATTAAGCTATGTAACCACCAAGTCTATCCTAGCATCACCGTAGTAACCATCTCTTTATTATCTGTTTTAACTATACATGATATTTTACATCACAACTTTAGCATTTTCATGCACTGGTAATTCCTTGGAATTGCATTTCTAGTTATTATTATTCCGCTTACCACTTTTTCTAGACGCAATTTCTCTTGAACAGTTTAACTTAGAAACTTCATTCAAACTTTGTAACGTAGGTCTTCAAACAGATCGGGTTGCTATCTCTTTTCAACTTTGAAACTTTTATACTTTTTAAACTATTAAAGAAAAACTTTTTAAAAATCCCCATAGACTTAACATTGCCGATTATGACATCATAATACGGCCATTAAGCAATTAGAATCCTATGGCAGGTGTTCAGGCCACCTGGATCTCAACTGCCAGTCTCAGGCTTTAAGCATACAAACTGGCCCTATTAAGACTACACATCCTGTTAAACTGCTTCCTCTGCCAAAAACTGTTTCAAAATAAAAGTCCTCACTACAATATTTCACTGTTAAACAATTTAACCCTTTAAACTACTGAACTTTTTAACTGTTTAGCCATTGTAACTGTTACTTGTCATCAACTATGACTCCTACCCACTGTAGCTAGTTAGCATGGTTAGCATAGTTAGCATGCTAGCAAGTTAGCATGCTAGCATGTTAGCATGCTAGTTAACATTTTTAGCAAAATTACTAAAAATGATTAGCTAAGTCACATGGTTAGCATAGTTAGCATGCTAACATGTTAGCATGCTAGTTAGCATTTTTAGCAAAACTGCTAAAAATGATTAGCTAAGTTAGCTAAGTCACATGGTTAGCATTTTTAGCAAAACTGTTAAAAATGATTAGCTAAGTTAGCTAAGTAACATGGTTAGCATAGTTAGCATGCTAACATTATTAGCATAGTTAGCATGACTACTAAAAATGATTAGCTAAGTTAGCTAAGTAACATGGTTAACATAGTTAGCATGCTAACATTGTTAACATAGTTAGCATGTTTAGCAAAACTACTAGAAAATGTTAGTTAAGTTAGCTAAGTAACATGGTTAGCATGCTAGCATTGCTAGCACTGCTATAAAACATTAGTTAAGTAGCATGGTTAACAGAATTAAAAATCTTAGCATAACTGCTAGCAAACATTAGAGCCGTTCAAACTTTTAGTTATCGTCAAATATCTACCTATGCACAGCCATTAAACTATTTGAATATCAACATTCATTCAACTTCCAGTCTGTCAACAACGTTTAAACTATTTACCTTCAACTTTTAAACGGTCTACTTTTAAACTATCATTAAACTATCTATTAAACTAGCTGTCTATCAACAACTTTTAAACTATCTACTGTCTATCAACAACTTTTAAACTATCTACATTCAACTTTTAAACAGTCTACTTTTAAACTATCAACTTTTATTAAGCTATGCAACCACCATGTCTATCCTAGCATCACCGTAGTAACCATCTCTGTATTATCTGTTTTAACTATACATGATATTTTACATCACAACTTTAGCATTTTCATGCACTGGTAATTCCTTGGAATTGCATTTCTAGTTCATTAATATAATTCTAAACGGATTTCTGTAGCTCAAACAACTTGGAATTGTAGTTGAGAACGTCAGTTATAATGCCCCACGTATTTAAAAAAATGTCGGGTTTAAATCGGGCTCTGGCTCAGTAATGTGGCGGGCCGGGTCGGGCTCGGGCACAGTGTGCACGGGCTCGGGTAGGGTCGGGCTTGATTTTTTGAGCCAGATCTATGCTCTAATCTGGATACGTTTAGAGGTTAGAAAGTGGTTAATATAGGTTTTTAATATGTATGGTAGACCTCACAATTGACAGTGAATATTTTAGTAGAGGAGAGTTTAGCCAAGAAACGTGACATGGAAAATAGGCTTTGTCTACTTTGTGAGTTTAACATTTTTTTCTCTCTTCTACATTAGCATATTCTATAATTCTCCGGGTTGGTCAGTTGTAAAGAACTTTGTTGGCGTTGCATCGGTTGTGAGGACACAGCTGTGCGCATATTTCACGCGGGTCATCATTGCCCTTGGACATCAGCTGGTTTGGAAATTGGACTAATTTAACATTTTTTTTCTTTTTAAATGTATTTATTTATTTTCTTTATTTACTTTTTATTTCTTAATTTGTTTGTTGTCTGTCTTGTATGTCTTGGTGTCACGGGTACGCTGGCGACTACGCCGCTCCGTCCGGCATCTTTTGTCTTTCTGTTATGTGTCTTGTATGTGGAGCGCTTTGTGTTGCACTCTGTGCATGTTAAATGCGCTATAAAAATAAAACTGACTTGACCTGACCTCAGACAGTAAAAGTCCTGCCACATATTTGCTCCAACCATTCACTCACCCCAGACTGATTCTAACTGGTACAACTCCAGCCAGGCAGATGAGCTAATTAGGGAAATCATCTATGTTAAATGCACAGGTAGAACTTTTTCTGGTATGATGTGGGGCTTCACATACATTTGGAGAGACAACCACTGATAAACAAAATCAGCAGATGTGAAGTTGTCATCGTCACTTACCGTTGTCAAGTGGTGTCATTGGACTATATGGATGCAGCCATTACAGCCAGGGGTGTAGTGGTAAAAAAAGAGGTGGGTAAACTATGAATTTTGTGATCTAGAACCACGACTCGGTCAGCAGTAAGGCAGACTATGGTATACCGGTGTGTATCCTGACCACATCGCTATAGGCTACCTGTCTGTGTGCTTCTGCTCCTCTGCTCCTGCTTGGGTCTGATTGGTCAGCTATTAAAATGCTCATGATGGCGTCAGAGCGGGGCCTTGCTGCCCACCAGCATTCATGGTTGTGAGAGCCATGGATGTCTGTGTGTTTGTGTTGTACGTCCTATGAGTACATCTCTGCTAATTTGGGGCTGGATCTGCTCATAGATATGTCTTGTCTTGAGCTGTCTTAATGTGTGTTGTGGACCTGCTCATTTTAAAATTACTATTGTAGTGTGTGCCGGGTTTGGCAATTTCTCCCCGTGGGGAGTTTGTGTGTTTGTGTGGCCTGAGGTGTGCAAGTTCTGTATGATCTGGACCTGCTCATTTTATATAGCCTGTGTGGTCATTGTTTGTTTGTTTGTTTATTTGTTTGTTACATTTAAATTGTCTTAGGCCGAGCCTACAATTACGTTAGTTTTGTTTTGTCCGGTGTTTCACCACCTTTTCTCTTTAACTCGTGACGGCATCCACATACCCCTATATTTAAACATTCTGTCGTAACGTTTAGATACAAATTTTACAGGTGTTTTTGCCACTGTATATCTGCATAGATTTGACTGAACTCTTAGTCCAGTCCAGCCTCCTTCAGCATCAATTCATGATTTATGACATGGTCAACTAGTGTAGCATGCATTATGCCTAGTCCAGGACTAAAAAGAGAACTTCGATAGAGAAAAATCTTAATCCATGTTTGGGAAAACCCACATTATCGGAGTTAAAGTGAATCAGAGATAATAATCAATATGAATCAGAGATAATAGTAAATGTGAATCAGAGAATCATGCAGTTGTTGCATTTTGTGACCACTCTGGTGCCTATGGGGCTCCCGTAGCACAGTTGAAATCGCTACTCCTGTGTGTGTGTGTGTGTGTGTGTGTGCGTGTACGTGGTGGAAATGTATGTTTGTGTCTGATGCGAGGGTCCCTTTTCGACGGGTTTGGGATGAAGGAGAGGGTTGATCCGACTGAGAGGATCTCTCTATCAGGGTCCCTATTCCCTAATTTCCTCATTCCCTCATACTTGAATAATGTGATTCGCTCGTAAATAGAATTCAGAGCTGCATTTGCAGAAGTTGGTCTGTCACTATGGTTGAAGAGGGGTTACAGACGCTTGTCTGCCATCAAGGGTTAAGGGGACGTTAACTGTCCTGGTCACAGGGAGAGTTAGCCAAATATAAAGCTTTTCTTAAAGACAGATCTTAGACCTATATAGGGTCAGTTTGTATCCATCAACAGATTTCTATATCTTTGCTTGTATTAAGTGCAAAACTTTGTTTCACAGAAAATACATCTGCTAACAGAGTCTGGTTGTGTTTTTTGTCTGCTCTGGTGCATCGGACTTTCCTTCCTAAATACACAACTGAGATTGTTACTCCTGTATGTATCAGCATGTGTGCAGTGTGTTTTGCCCATAAACAGTCTTAGAGAGTAAACCCTTGAACGGACAACTTACCAGCTTTGCACGGGTCACCTCTGTAGGCTGATGCCTCTGTTGCAAGGAGATTGATTTTCTCAACGACACAGGGGAGGCAAAGAAACACAAAAATAACTCTGGATGGTCTTTTAAACAAAACCTCTAACCAAAGGTTAGGGTTTTGACTTTATTAAGTACAAAAAATAAAAATAAAATGCCTTCAAGCCTACATCTCTGCTTCTCAATCTGCGAAGTCCGAAGTCCAGTATACTTTTTCGAGCGAGCTGTATGCCCTAGCTTGATCTTATCGCTTCCTGCCATGAATGAATGGTTTTCTGTTTCGCCTTTCTCTTGTCCGGTGACTTCTCATTGACCCCTCACTGGCCTACAGTTTTTTACTGCTAGTATGCCTTTTTCTTACACTTGTTCAAAACACATTTCATTTAAACATATCACACTTTGAATCTAAAACAAAACCTTTTAAATCTAAGCAAAAACATTTTAAGTTTTAAGAAAACATTATTTAAGTCTAAGCAAACATATTTTACATTTTAAGCAAACAATCTTTAAGTCTAAGCAAAACACTTTAAGTCTAATTTGTTCCACACAGGTTATCTATTACTGCAGCATTCGCACATTTTTATTTGTTTTGGAGCAAGCTGGATTTAAGCAGTTACGATCAGCAACTCTTCCACCATTCTAGTTCTACACAGACCTCACATGGGCAGCTCTTCTCTGCACTGCCAGCTTCCACAGAGCAATACAATTTTTCATCTCCAGTTCTTCACCAAAAGGTTTTATCAGGCTTCTAATGCAGTCTTCATCAAGTTCTTTGACACATGATAGGACTGTTTCAAAAGTCTGATTGAACCTGTGTGAAACACAAAAAAAAAAAACTTTTAATTTCCTTTAAAATACTCTTCTTTTGATGTGCTTACTTCAGTGGGCTATATTTTGGTGATCTAAAACGCATGGTCACTGGCGAAAAGCTTAAACAAATTTTGGGGTTTGTCCAGTCCACATTGGGGGTGGTTTTGTTTTCAAATGTCGGTGCCTGGCACAAAAAGTTTGGTCTGATGTTTCTTAATCAGTCATGGGTGTGTTTTGGTCGTAACGTCCTTTAAACCAATGAAAATTACATCTGTCATTCCCTTTAACAGCAAGCAGTGCAACTTCAAACAGCGCATCTGTATTTTGATAGTCAGCGGCAGTATAGCCTACATGCATCTGCACTCATCTATTATTTGAACTCATTGGCAAATTGAAACTAACTTCACCGTGGTGTCATAGTCAACGACAAAACTGTTGTACACAGTTAATTACTTTCACTATTGAATGACAATGGGTTATCAAAGAACACGTAGCCGGGTTGCTGGTTCGATCCCCAACCAGTGGGGAAAATGTGGGCGGAGGAAGTGATTGAGCACTGCTCTCCCATGCCCACATCCACGGCTGAAGTGCCCTTGAGCAAGGCACCTAACCCTCACTGCTCCCCGAGCGCCGCTGTAGCAAGGCAGCTCACTACTCCGGGTTAGTGTGTGCTTCACCTCACTGTGTGTTCAGTGTGTGCTCTGTGTGTTTCACTAATTCATGGATTGGGATAAATGCAGAGACCAAATTCCTTGTATACCGGTATGCAAGTGTACTTGGCCTATAAACCTGATTTATAAAAAATAAAAAAACTAAGGACATTTATACTGCAGGAGTTGCTGCTTACATCTTGTGACAGTCCATCTTCAGCTGTGCTTCATATGTGCCTTTCGCTATAGACCAGGTTTTTCTTGGTCAGTGGCATAATGCTTTTTAGATAGTGTAAGATAGTGATTTTTAGATAATGCGCCAAGACCACACCTTAGGTCATTAATTGCCACACCCTTGAACACATCGTGTAACAAAAGAGAAGGGCATGGCAAAAAACGAGTGTACGATAGGTAAACGCTTTGCGTCAGGATAATAATACGCTTTGCGCCGTGTTTGCGTTGCGAGAATAGGGCACATATAGTACAAAAAACATGATTTTAAGAAATAGATAAAACCCTTACCGCCACCATGGCTTACACTCCCTAGCCTTCATATTCATGATGAGATCATGCAGTTCAGTGAGGAACATGTCCAGGTTTTTAATCTCTGCCAATTTGCTGACCAAATCTTTCTCTTCCTCTTCACTCAGTACTTCATGAAATTGCAGATCAATTATGAAGAATGGATCCTAAAACAAAGACAAACATTTATATGTTATGGTTATGGTTATGGTTATGGATTTAGCAGACGCCTTTGTCCAAAGCGACACATAAATACAAAACAACATAATAATATTTAAGATTGAACAGGGAACAGATTAAAATGTAGGTCAAATATAGTAAGGAGAATAGTTGTAGTACACAATAATATCAATTCAATCAATAGCCTAATAAAAAAGCAATGTAAAAAAAGGGGAAAGGCAATAATAAAAACAATAATGTCAATTCAATCAATAATATAAAACAATGACATGCTAAGACTACATTAAGGAGAATATCAATAATAAACAATAGTGTCAAATTAATTAACAGCCCAATTAAAATAAAACAACATTATATAAACCATAACACATAAGCGCTTAAACAACTAAGTATATGTTGAATAGGAATGTCTTTAGACCCCTCTTAAATGACCCAAAACTACCACAGGAACGGAGAGCACTGGGCAGTTCATTCCACCAACATGGAACCACTGAAGAAAAGAGTCTGGAATTAGACCCAGTTTTCATGACTGGTCGACACAACATACGCTCACCAGATAACCGCAGTGGGCGGTTGGGGATGTAAGGCTTGATTATTGAATTAAAATAACTAGGAGCAGATCTAGTTAGTGTCCTATAGGCCAAAGTGAGAGATTTAAATTTAATTCTGGCTACTATAGGGAGCCAATGGAGAGTAACTAGGAGAGGAGTTACATGTGTCCTCTTTGGCTGATTGAAGACCAGGCGTGCTCCAGCATTTTGAATCAGCTGTAATGATCTTGTTACACAAGCGGGTAAGCCAGCTAATAGTGAATTACAATAGTCCAGCTTAGAGATGACCATGGTCTGAACAAGAAGTTGTGTGGAATCTTGTGTCAGATAAGGTCTGATCTTCCTAATGTTGTAAAGCATAAACCGACATGATTTTGCAATAGAAGCTATATGCTCAGAGAAGTTAAGTCGGTCATCAATTACAACGCCCAAGTTTCGTGCCGATCTAGTTGGGGTCAGTGAAGTTGAGTCAAGCTGGATGTTAATCTGTTGGGGAATAGCTGTTTTAGCTGGAAACACCAAAAACTCTGTTTTTGAGAGGTTAAGCTGAAGGTGCCGATCTTTCATCCAGGCTGAAATATCCTTAAGGCATGCAGAAATCCGGTGGGAAACACTAGAGTCATCAGGTGGGAAAGACAGGTAAAGTTGAGTGTCGTCTGCATAACAGTGATAGTCAAATCCATGGGAGCGAATGGTATCACCTAAGGAAGTGGTGTAAATAGAGAAAAGCAAGGGTCCTAATACTGATCCCTGAGGCACACCTGTGGTGAGGTCATGAGACTTAGATACCTGTCCCTGCCAAGACGCGTTGAAAGAATGCCCTTTAAGGTAAGATTCAAACCAGTCAAGAGCTTTTCCAGAAATTCCCAGTTCAGATAGTATGGATAGGAGAATGTCATGGTTAACAGTATCAAAGGCTGCAGATAAATCTAGTAGAATTAATACTGATGACTGAGCAGAGGACTTAGCTACTCTCAATGCTTCAGTCACAGACAGAAGAGCAGTTTCAGTAGAATGACCACTCTTGAAACCAGACTGCATAGGGTCAAGTAGATTATTCTGATGAAGAAAGTCACAAACTTGCTTGAAGACCACTTTCTCCAAAACCTTTGACAAGAAAGGAAGAAGGGAGACAGGTCTGTAGTTCTTCACCTCAGTTGGATTAAGTGTACTTTTCTTTAGCAGAGGTGTAACCCTAGCCTGTTTAAAAGAATAAGGAACTATTCCAGAACTGAGTGAAGCATTAAATACATGTGTGACTGCTGGTAGAACAGCGGGTGAGAGAGACTGTAGAAGAGTGGACGGGACAGGATCTAATGGGCATGTTGTTGGACGACATCGCTGAAGCAATTGAGAGACTGCTTCCTCATCAAGAGGAGAGAAAGAGTCAAATGATGCGGTCATACTAACACAAGGCAAAGTCCTCCTTATAGGAGCATCAAACTGAGCACTTATTTTAGCAACTTTTTCAGTGAAAAATGTTGCAAAGTCATTTGCTGACAGTGAAGTAGTTGATGGTGGTGGTGGAGGATTGAGAAGAGATTTGAAAGTAGAAAAAGGTTTTCTACTGTCAGTGGCGCTCTCAATCTTTCTTTGATAGAATGCCTTTTTTGCAAGTGTAACAGTGGATGAAAAGGATGACAGCAAAGACTGGTAGTTACTAAGATCATTTCCATCTCTGGATTTACGCCATTTCCTCTCAGCAGCTCTAAGTTCCTTTCGTACTGAGACTATACTGTTCGTCAGCCATGGATGGCGAGGTTTAGAACGAGTTGGTCTTGAGGAAAGAGGACATGCTGCATATGTATACATTATACAGTGTACAAACTATACATGCATACACACAATCAGTAGCGTGCGGTGACCATACATTTTGGTGGGGCAGAAAGCCTATATAGCCATAGGCATTTTGGGCTACTGTACATAAAAATTACATATTTTATAGGAGTTTGCTGTATGCATAAATCATGTCACAGTCAGAAAGTAAGTGGAATATTTTATAATTGTAGATCAGTAGAAGCCCATCAGTTGATTGAGCCTGCACTGTTCTCATCACGTTAAACCAGCAAAGCATAGCAACTGTTGTTGCCATGGGTAAACAAAGCGAGTTTTCTGTGTTCTGTCTGGCCCAATTTGCTAAGTTACGGATCTAATATTTTTTAAGTAGTTGGGTATTGAAACTGCAACTCAAAACAGTTGGGTGTCATGAATAATTGCCTGACCACTCGCTGTAGAACTCATTCTGAATGCAGTACATAGCCATACCTTTGAACACTGTTCCCTTTTCGTTTTTACGCTGTCCAGTGATGCTACTAAATCCACTAGCTGCTAAGCCAAGGAAGACACCAGGGTTACCTAACTTATCTTCCAATTTCAACCTCTCAAATTGTTTTTTTTTTTAACAGAAACTCAACACTGTTTCTCACAGGTGCAACACTACTTGCCATTTCTGCATCTGGAAATGAAACGATACTGGCGGAATCATTTGAGCACAGTTCTAGAATATGACCATGGGGCAGACTTCAACCCCAAAACAGAAAAAGTTGGGATGTTGTGCAAAATGCAAATAAAAACTAAATGTGATAATATACAAGTCTCATAAACCCATATTTATCAGCAAAAAGGACACAGACAACATATCTAATGTTGAAAATGAAAATTTGGACTATTTCATGGGAAATACATGTTCATTTTGAATATGATGCCAGCAACATGTTTCAAAAAAAGTTGGGACGGGAGCATGTTTACCACTGTACTGCTTCACCTCTTCATTTAACAAAATTCTGTAAATATTTAGGAACTGAGGAGAGTATTTACTAGAGTTTTGAGAATGAAATGTTGTCCTATTACTGCCCAATACACGATTTCAGTTGCTCAACAGTATGGGGTATTCTTAGTCATGTTTTTCATTCCATTATGCACCTAATTTGACAAATCTGAACTGCAGACAGGCCATTTTAGCACATGGACTCTTCCTCTATGGATAAATACTATTTAAATATGTGCAGAATTCATTTTGCCATTGTTTTCCTAAAATATTCAAGGTTTTCCCTGGAATAGATATTGCCTGGATGGCAGTATATGTTGCTCAAAACCTGTATACATCTTTCAGAATTGATTGTGCTTTGCCAAATGTGCAAGATGCCCATGCTGTAGGCACTAATGCTCCTCCACACCGTCATAGATGTTGGGTCTCGAACTGAGCACTAAAACAAGTTGGATAGGTTGGATACATGGATAGGCCCTCTCCTCTTTAGCCCAGATGAGTCCATGATTTCCAAAAATAATGGCAAATTTTGATTGGTCTACCCACTGGACCTTTTTCCATGTTACCTCAGTCCATTTTAAACAACCTCAGGCCCAGATAAGATGGTGGTATTTTCTGTATCGTGTCTCAATACAATTTTGGTTGTTAACATTTTGGCTGCAGTTTTTGAATTGAGTATCAAACTGTGCACATGGACAATGGTTATCAGAGGTTGTCCTGAGCCCATACAATGACAGGTGTGGAAACAGGTCTGGTGTTGATGCAGTGCCATCTGAGGTCCAGAAGACCACGACTATCCAATGTGTTTTTCAGCTCCTTCCTTTGTTCGCAAAGATTTTTCTGGATTCTCTGAATGTTTTAATAATATCATGTCCTGTAGATAATGAACCCCCCAAATACTTCACAATTTCATTTTAAGAAGCATTAAAATGACATTGTCTCATCATTTGTGTACACAGGTTTACACAGAGTGATGAATACCCCTACATCTTTACTTCTAAGAGACCCTGCCTCTCTGGGATGCTCTTTTTCATACCCCAATCATGTTGCCAGTTACCCTAATTAGTTGTGAAACATTCCGCCTTTTGTTTTCTTTATCATTACATACCTTTTCCACCATTTTGTTATCCCTGTCCCAACTTCTTTTTGAAACATGTTGCTGGTATCAAATTCAAAATTAACATATATTTTCCATGAAATAGTCAAATTTGTCATTTTCAACATTTGATATGCTGTCTGTGTCCTTTTTGCAAGTAAATATGAGTTTAAGAGATTTGCAGATTATTGCATTCTGTTTTTATACACATTTTAGACAACGTCCCAACTTTTTCTGTTTTGGGGTTGTACTTTATGACCATACAGCCGCCAGGGTTACGCGATAAACATATGAAGGAGTGCGGTTGTCTTAGCGCCCTGCCCCAACATTGTATGACACGTTAAACTCAACTATAATCGCCACCATCATCCAAAAGTTGATGTCAACAGACCAAAAATAGTTGGAAAGCCTACAGAAACTATAGATAGTTAATGTGACAATCACATTATTAAAAGTAGACTTGGAGCAATGATTTACTGATTTAATGATTTACAAAACTATTTTTTGTGGAGCATGCTTCAGGTAGTTCGCCTGCCCATATAAACCGCACGTGCCTGCACACAATATAATTCTGGCACATGCAGGTGTTTGTTAAGACTCTGACGCAGGTTGGAGGTGGTTGGCCATATTATGTTCCATGATGCCACATAAGAAAAAAAAAAGGTTTACACACCAAACCATATCTAGCACTATATTGATTTAATATTTACGATTAAGTTGATTGTTGATGATCTAACCCAGTGTTTTTCAACCTTTTTTGTGCCACGGCACACTTTTGACACTTAAAATGTCCCACGGCACACTAACATCCTGTGTGAAGAAAAAATAAACATACCATAGCCTAAAATTTCAAATAATACACAGATGGCCTTATTATGGCTTCTATGCAAGACCTGCTCAATAAAACAAGCGCCCTCTGTCATTTGTAGGTGACTATATCTAATTTAATTGTTGTTTTGAACTGGATATGTGATGATTCTTTGAATTCTGGATATGGGGCCCCCGTTGTACAATGCCTGCATACCACAAATAGTGCAATCATACAATCAATGAGAGCATGTGGTTATACATTCTTTGATGCAACAGTTGCTTTTCTGGGCCAGTGAGTGCAAGGGCGTAGGTTTGGTCTGAGCTTTGGTGGGGACACTACCCACTAATTCCCCCGAAAAAAAAAAAGGAAAAGCCACTCAACTCTTTCACCAGCCACTATAGATATATAAAATGATTAAAATGTGCTACTGTCCAACTACCCATGAGTAAAATGTGCTACTGTCCAACTTGATCTATACTGTGTAGCACATAATCTGTTTTAATTTTAATATGTATACATATGTAGGCTATATTTAACATTTATTTTCTATTTGGTCTGTTATGAAATCATGCATTGACCCATTTAAGCACAGCTCAGTTTAAAGAAACTTAAATACATGCATGCTTAGCATTTTGTGAAAAGAATCATTAAGGCTACATTGACAACTCTTAACCATAAGCTGCCTGTATATTCTCTAATAGGCCTATTTACAGATATCTAGGCAATGTAAGCACAGCTCAGTTTTAAGAAATGCTTAAAGCCGAAAGACCATGTTGAATTTTTCTACAATTTATTTCAAAACCGGATTACTCTGGAACAGCTAACTATACACGGGAATGCTTTACACCTTTGTGTTCGGTAAGGTCTGTGTTGCGTGAAGAGTGTGTAGGCCTACGATATTCCACCGAGACGAATGGATGTGGAGATGGGCACAGAGAATAATTATTAAATCTCTTGAAGTTAATTTTTCTCGCGAACTGTTTATCACAGCAAATAGTGGCTATAGCACCGTTTAAAAGCTGAGAAAAGGCTCTTTCATGTGACACATGTGTGATGAGTAGCCTACTCGAGGAGTTCAATAGAGAAGAATGGATGAATTTGGACGCACTTCATATGCCTTGTAGTGAAGTGAAGCTGAAGCGCAGCGTCTCCTGCGGCTCACTGGTAGTTATGTAACTTCAAATCAGCGCGATTTACCCTTATAGGCTACTGCACATTACACGATCTGTACGAGATGATCCGCAGCAAAGTGAGAAAGTATTTAACTCTTTGTAGCGCATGTGAGCGCTTTCCCCCCCACTTCAACCTGAATATTGGTGGGGACATTTCAGTCGTAATCTGACATTGGTGTGGACACGTCCTTCGGTCCCCACGCAAATCTACGCCCCTGAGTAAGTGACATTTGGGTAATTTTCTGCGGCACACCTGATGATCTCCCACGGCACACTAGTGTGCCGCGGCACAGTGGTTGAAAAACACTGATCTAACCTACAGGGGGTGTTAGAGAGGTCCAGTAATGTGTGGGTACACTTGCAAATGAGGTCCAGAAGACCACGTGAAGACTCGTGTTTGAGTTTAAAAAGTCCATTCAGAAACACTGGTACATAATTGAATCTGACCCCAAGCTAAAGAAGGCTCTCCCAGACAAGCCGCGTATGGTATTTAAGCGCGCACCGAATCTTAGAGACCGTTTAGTTAGGAGCGACATGCGCCCCGATCGCGCACCACTCCTACCACCTGTACCAGACGGAAACTACAGATGTGGTAGTTGTGTCCAATGTTCATACACACACAAATGTAGGACATTTAACCACCCGCACACTGGCAAAGCTATACGCATTAATGGTGCCATTACTTGCAGCACCACACATGTCGTGTACATGATATTGTGTCCATGCGGCCTAGCATATGTGGGCGAAACTACGCGTGCTTTGCGTACTAGAATCAGCGAACACAGGAGCAGTATTAGAACGGGGGACGAGCGAAGTCCCGTTGCTGCCCATTTCAAACGAGCTGGCCACAATGGTAGCGCACTGAGATATGTTGGGGTGGAATATGTAAATAGCCCTCCAAGAGGGGGCGATCGTGGTAAAAGGCTTCTCCAAAGAGAAACCTTTTGGATTTATTACCTCAATACAATGTCGCCAGGGGGATTAAATGATGAATTTCACATAAAGCCTTTCCTCTAATGTACGTTTCATCTCTATGTAAAATTGTGTGTGGGATTGCTCTGAGGTGACATACTACTTTACAAATTATGTAATTGTGGGATAATGTAATAATGTAATCTTATTACTTTATGAACCATGGTGTTGGTCTTTTTCTATTTTCTTTATTTTTTTGTGGGTAAACTGTATATGTAACTGCATTACTAATTGTCTTATGTGGTGACACGTGTGATGGATAAGGTGACACTTAGGCCTTGACAATTAGTGTGAATGGGCTCAGCTGATGAATGATCAGCTGAGCAGGTATATGCTCTACTTATACACCTGAGCCACTGCTAAATGACATTTGCCTGAGGAAGACCCAGTCGGGTCGAAACGTTGCAACACATTAAATCTATGGGAGTTTTAGCAGAGTGCGGGCATTTCATTCCTTTGCAGCTCTTGTTCCATTTGCCCTGCACCTCACCGGTGGGGATGTGCACACTTCCACTACTACACTTGCAAATGAACCACTGATCAGAATGTGCACTCATGGTTTGTGTGTGGAATGAGTAAACTGGTACAGTGCAACCGAACGTTGTCAGACCTTTTCAAGTTTTCAACATTTTGTTATGTTTCAGACTCATCTAATTAAAATGGATTTAAAAAAAATGTTCTCATCAATCTACACACAATACTCCAATACTCCACAGCAAAATCAGATGTTTAGAGTGTTTTGTAAATTTATTAAAAAAAAATAAAAGACTGAAATATACCATTTGAAGTATTTGACCCTTTGCATTTATTGTACATTATTAGGAGAGGCACACATCTGTCTATATAAGGTCTCACAGTTGAGACACAGTTGATGGTGTATGCCAAGCCACAGGGTTGAGAGAATTGTCCATAGACCTGCGAGGCAGGATTATGTCAAGACACAGATCTTGGGAAACATACAAGAACATTTCTGCAGCATTGAAAGTGCCTAAGAGCATAGTAGCCTCCATCATTCTCAAATGGAAAATAGTTGGAACAACCAACATGTCTTCTCAGACCTGTCTACAGACAATTCTCTCCACCTCGTAGCTTCCCACAATAAACTGTGAGACCTTATATAAAGAGATGTGTGCCTCTCCTAATAATGTCATGTAATAATGTAATAATAATAATAATAATAATGTAAAGAAGTAAGGTATCTTGGTCATATAATCTCAGATGACCTTAGTGATGATCAAGATATATATCGTCAACGCTGCAAATTATATGCCCAGGCTAACATGTTACTACGCAAGTTCAGTATGTGCTCTTCTAATGTCAAATGCTCTTTGTTTAAAGCCTTTTGTACACCTATGTATACTGCTCATGTTTGGTGTAGATATAAGAAAAGCAGCTTGCAGAAGCTTAAAGTTGCCTACAATGACACTATGAGATTGCTGATGCAGCTACCTAGATGGTTTAGTGCCAGCTACTTGTTTGTCTTCTCCAATGTGCCAACCTGTGAGGCAGTCCTTAGAAATGTAATGTACAAATTCATGTGCCGCCTGGATCTCTCACACAACAGTATTATTGAAGCTCTAGTGAACCCAGCCAAGAGCTCTTTGAGGTACTCCTCTAAGCTTAGGAGGCATTGGAGAGAATGCCTATATGTTTGATGGTTGGTTTTGTCCTGTTGTCTTGATGGCTTGTTCTGTTTTGTTGTCTTGATGGTGTGTTTTGTCTTGTTTTCTTGTCTTGTGTCTTCTTGTTTTTTTTAAAATATTCTCAGCTCATATAGTCCACTAACGGCATGAGAGAGTATAAGAAGTACTTAGTTTCAATAATCACTAATTAAAAAGTGACAGGTGGGCGGGACTTCCGGTTAATGAAGGTCAAAGGTCTTTGATTTCCGGTGAGGGCGGGACATCCGGTCTTTGAACTAGTCATCAATTGAGTCTGACAGGTTGTTTGAATGTGGCGGGTTGCTTTTGGTAGGAGTCATGTGTCTGGGGGAGGGATTGTGCATGTGTGTGTGTGTGTGTGTGTGTGTGTGTGTGTGTGTGTGTGTGTGTGTGTGTGTGTGTGTATGTGTGTATGTGTGTATGTGTGTGTGTGTCTGTGTGTGTGTGTGTGTCCAGGGGTGGGGCGGTACACGGATGTGCTGGTAATGGGGGAGCGTGTGTCCAGGGTGGGGGTGTACCGGGGTGTGTGTGTGTGTGTGTGTGTGTGTGTGTGTGTGTGTGTCTGTGTGTGTGTGTCTGTGTGTGTGTGTGTGTCCAGGGTGGGGTGATACACGGATGTGTTGGTAATGGGGGAGCGTGTGTCCAGGATGGGGGTGTACAGGGGTGTGTGTGTCTGTGTGTGTGTGTGTGTGTGTGTGTGCATGTGGGGTGTGTGTCCAGGGGTGGGGGTGATACACGGATGTGTTGGTAATGGGTGAGCGTGTGTCCAGGGGGTGGGTGTACCGGGTGTGTGTGTCTGTGTGTGTGTGTGTGTGTCTGTGTGCATGGGTGTGTGTGTGTGTCCAGGGGTGGGGGCGGTACACGGATGCGTTGGTAATGGGTGAGCGTGTGTCCAAGGGTGGGGGTGTACACGAATGTGTTGGTCATGGCTGTGGTGTGTCCTGTAGGGGGATGTCATGGGAGTGTCATGCGCGAGCAATTATGAGCGGCGCTGTTAGGGAGAATAAAAGCGGTGTAAAAGTATGGGTAAAGATAGCAAAGTAAAAATGGCTAGTTTATCAACTCCTGAAAATGCGGGTCCTAGTAGCGAGCGGCTAAGTGGTGCCCCTAAGAGAAAACATTAAGAGAAATCATTAAGAAAAGACACAAGAGAAAGCTATAGGCAACAGTATAAGTATCTGTTGAGTATGGGTGCCTTTGAATTTGGCGGGGGTGCTTTTGGTAGGAGTCATGTGCCTGGGGGAGGGTGCTGTCTGTGTGTGTGTGTGTGTGTGTGTGTATGTGTGTCTGAGAGAGGGGTAAGAGAGAGAGGAGGGGGTTTGTATGACTGTATGTATGCTTCAAGTTTTAGTGATATGAACCTGAATAAAAGAATCAAGGAGGTGATGATGCCAAGAGTCTAAAAAGGTTTCAGCCATGTGGCTGTGAACTAAAATAAAACATAAATCCTACATTTAAGCTGAACTTTAAGGTTCAGGGGTAAGCGTGTCTAATGTCACGGCTCCAGGGCCCTGAGGGAGTAGGTTGTGAGTGTGGGTGTGTGTGTGTGTGTGTGTGTGCATGCCTGCTTGAGAGTGAGAAGGAGAAAGGTTGGAATGTTTAGTTATGTTTATGTTTTTAGGATGATTAAACTGAATGTGAATGAAATGAATGATCTGATCCTGTCCAGAACCTTCTTTCATATTTCTGTGAACTAGAGTAAAAAATAAATCATAAATGTAATGTTCTGGGGTAAGCGTGTCTAACGTCATGGCTCCAGGGCCCTGAAGGGTAGGTCGCAAGTGTGTGTGTGTGTGTGCGTGCGTGTGTGTGTGTGAGAGAGAGAGGGGGAGAGAAAAGAGAGAGAGGGTCTATGTATAGGTACTTTATGCTGAAGGATGGGTGTCTGTGTGTGTGTTTATGAATGAAGATTGGGGAGGGGAGACTTGCTGTACTGTAGGAACGTGGTGGAGCTATTGATCAATCTAATTATCCATCCAATGATCTGTAGACCGGTCACTGGAATTAATTTAACACGCATATTGTAACTTCATGTGGACTTTGCACTCAGACCACCTCCTTTTTAAGTTTGTGAGGTTAATGAATATTTTTTTACTGTTTTATCATTAATAAATAAAGAGAGGGCGGGGTATACCAAATGAGAATGAATGAATGAATGAATGGCTATAACCCTATTACCTCAACCTGTTCTTGCACTGAAATAGTTTTTTATTTTACCTTGTCTACATTACACTTTACTCTCCTATTTGTCTATATTATTTATGCTTACTCTTGCACTGTTGCACTGTTGGACTAATGTTGGACTACTTTTTGCACCTTCACCATGACACTCACTCTCTTGAGCACCTTGCCAGGCACACATAACTAAGGACTATGGTTGGACTACTGTTTGCACCTTCACCATGACACTCACTCCCTTTAGCACCTCACCAGTCCTGGCCCTGTCACTACACGCGTCTTATGCTTGATCAACCTCAAGCACATTGGACTTTCTTAATTTAACTTATATAGTGTATTTAGTATTTAGTTTTGTTAGTTTTCTTATCTGTCTTATCTTCTACTGTCTTTATTGTACAGTGGAGTTTAGTTATATGTTTATACTTATACTTATGTTTACCATTGTGCTGTAAGTGCATGTTGTGTGTTATGTCTGTATGCTACTGAGACCCTTGAATTTCCCCTTGAGGGTCAATAATGTATCTATCTATCTATCTAGAAATTCCATTATATCAACAAAAGAGGCACCAAAGGCAAGTAAGTTGAGGGTTTACCTGTACTGGGTCAGATTATATTAGTGTTATATGCAGATTTTGTCATAGTCAGATGGTGTCTCTAATAGGATATCATGAAATAAACTAAAAGTAAAATTTTATAATCAATAATAACATTTAGGAGTTGGGAATGAGCGAAATAATTAAGAATTTCCAGTTTCATCCGCACACTTCCTTCTGCTTCACACCCAATATATCCTTTTCAATATATCCTTTCCTTTTTCATGGCATGGAGGGTTTTTTTCCCCCACAGTAGGTATATCTAGCTATATCTATTGCATGAACACTAGCATCAAAAATATTCCACAGTTAGCGAAACCTTAAACTCAAGGAGCAAAACATCAGCACATATTTGCACTAGCCTACTATAACCACATTGTTAGCTTCGCTAAAAAATGGGATTTACTTCATTTTAAATCCCATGAAAATAAAGTTTATAGTATATAGGCCTACTGAGGATAGACATTCAGGCAAACAAAGTTGTAATAGGGAGTATTGTGCACTTAGCATAGAGGGCAGCGTCTCTCAGGCAGAAAACCAGTCTTGCTATTTGGCTGAAAAGTATAGAAAAGCCTTGAAAAGTATTTACTACGGCAAGGTAAAATATACGTTTTTCCGAGACAAAATAGACAAAGACAAAACTGTCTTGAAGCCTTGACAAACCACATGAATAGGTCAGGCCTCAGCATTCACCTATTCACTTCCATTATACTGTATGTCGTGGAACAAAACTTCTCAACAAACTTCTTCTCAAAGCATATAAGACACAATCCTGCATCAAATTCTACTGTTCTCTTAGCATAACTGTCTTTATAAAAACCTATGTATTCTGGCAAAAGGCTCATGGGAACACCATGAAACGGCAACACCAAAACTTGCCATATGATCAATTGCTTACCTGGTTCAGCACTTACACATGATTCTGTCAGATAAATTCATTGAGGAGGTAAAATATATCAGTTCAACGTAATACCATGGATCACTAACTGCGACAAACCCTGTTTTCCTTTTTTCACAGTAGTAAAAAACAATTAGGTAAATGGAATGCTCAATTGGAACGACTAGCTGAATGCCATACATTGGTGTTTCATTCCAAACTAGACTGTATTATGTAATGTTATATGACTTTTCCTTTTTTACAGCATTCACACTTTTTGCAAAACGCTACAAACATTGATTTACAAAACACTAAACATATCTCTCTACTCTGTGATGTAGAAATCACATATTTTCCAAAATTCTTCCAAAATACTACCACCAGAACCCAATTGATCAAACACAATGATAAGGTGAAAAGACTCCTAGCTGCATAACTGTCAACTCAACAATCAGGCCTAAACACAGGGCAACAGTGGAGCCCTAGTCAGCAACAGAAAATTAAGGCAATATAGCACTGAGGAAGAGATAACTGTAGGCACATGTGAAGAAAGACAAGGACCACATGTATTTATCAGATGAGATTTGAGCAACATTGCTTATGAAGATTGGGTCGAGCCACGTAACATATAGCTTTCTATCTTTTTTGTTTGACCCAACTACCAAACACTGCTCTTTTTACCAACATAGTATTTCCAGAATTTCTGAATTTCCAGATCAAATTTGGAACTGGATTGATGTATTTGGTGTACTTCACCATGTGAAGAGAAAAAAGTCTGCAATGTAGAGGCGGGGTCTTATGCGGCATGTTTGGGCAGTATATTCTCTATGTATACGTACTTTAAATTATCCTCTAATCCTTTGCAAAAATATTAGGTTACTATAGCATTAGTTATAGATTACTATTAGGTTACTATTAGGCATACTGCATGGGTGTAAAATGGAGGACGCAAATGCAGACACCGAGATGGGAAATAGATATAAGGTTAGAATGTTAAGGTTAGTCTGCAGCACAAAGCGGTAGGTAAATCTCGGTAGTCAGGTTCAATACAGAGGAAACAGAGGCAAGACAAAAATAAGAATCAATAAGAATCCAAAAATTCAAGAGTTTTTGAAAAGAGACGTGACGCGGAACGACAGAAAATAAGTCAGAAAAGACCCAGAAACAAGACAGTGTGTGACAGAGATAGTCAGGGTGATTGAGTAACTTAGAACAGGGATGCAGGACTCAATCAACAGAACTCCAGGAAGTGCAGTAACAGGACACAACATGGCGTGGACAGAGGGGCCTAGCACACATGACCAACACGGCATGACAAGGAACAGGAAACATAGAAACTGGACCAGACTGTGACTCATACACTATATCCTAGGGGTAAACATTTTTACATAGGTGTAGGACATTGAGTAGCCTACATTAGGGTGTAACTGGTTCAAACATTATCAGATCATATGATGGCTGGATGGATGGATGTGTTATGACAATGTGATATGTGATATGGTTTTAAAAGATCTGAGGTGTAGTGTTTTTTTTTTTTTTTTATAGAAAAATAAAAAAATTAAAAATAAAAATTGAGGGAATTGCCAGCAATTGAATATGTTGCAACTATTGAGGTTTAAACTTGGAAAAGTACAGATTTTTGTAAAATGCTGCGACATTTAGAAATTCAATTAGGGGTAGGACACTTACCGGTAGTTACATTTCTAACCATCTGGTCCTGGATCTTATAAAGTCTCCTTTAGCCAAATCCCAATAAAAGTTCATCATCAAGTTTGTAAGCTGATATTTCCAACTTTTCTTCTTCACTCATCTCTTTTGTCGGCTCATTTATTGTCTTTAGTAGTTTCATCTCTAACTGTTTGTTTCTTCTCATTAGGCTATTGGTCATGGATATTGCATTGACATTATTGTTTATTACTTTTTTCCTTTACATAGTCTTAACCACATTTTAAAGTCATTTTCATCAGTAAGTCGCTTTGGACACAATCCATAATTGTTTTTTGGTGGCATTACAAGGGCAAAATATCTGGTCATATCCTTAACAAAAAACAAACTTTTTTTAAAAAGTAAAATGCATCGTTCAGCGGTCAAAGTGTATGAGTAGATGCTTACTTTATTCTGAGGAGGAGTTCAAGGGTGGCTAAAGTATAAAAAGAAAGGATCCCTCACCTTTTAATTAAAAAGGTCTGTTTCTAACTCCTCCTTCTCCTACTTTGCTCTGAAGAAATAAAATGCAGGAAAACCAATGTGATTCAGTAGGTATACTGTGTAAATATGATACAGAAGTACTGTACTGCCCGTGGCACGGAGGAAGGTGGTTCATGTCCCAATGCATATTAAATCCCTTTTAGAGGGCATTTAGAGGTCCCTTAATAGGTCAAAAAAGCTGACACACAATGTTGTGAGACACCGACTCATTTTTGGAGAAAAGTTGATCATTGTTCATCCTTAGTCATTAATGTTATACATCATAGATTTAGGGAGATATTAGACTCTCATCCGTCGAAATGGCTGATTTAGCGGGGGATTGTATGTCAGCGGAACTTGTACATAGAACATGGTGGGGTAATCAAGGATTCTTGTTATGCTTTTATGAAAAATGGATACAATTGGTAGCCTAATCTTTTCAAAACGTTGTGCGTTAAGCTCATAGGCTTAAATAACAATTATTATTAAAGTTTATTTAGGCAGGGACAGATACAGAATAATGATTTTGAACATGTTTATCTTTACCCTCACAAACACATCAACACATGGTAAAGTATGTAGATAGTTTAAAAATTTAACGCATGTATCAAAGTCCCACTATACAACCAACCGCTCCGCATTTTCATTTCATTCTTGAAAAGTCAGAATCTTTTGAAACAGGCGAGAACATGAACAGCTAGTCAAGAAGGGCATAATAATAGGTGAAACAACATAGTTTAGTTACCCCGAAATAGTAGTCTAAATAGCATGTTAGGCCTAACATAGACCTCTACAGGCAACATCTTTAGGTGGCAACTTCTTTAGTTGATTACTTATGTTGAGACAATTTTGTTTTGTATCACAAGTTTTCTGAAAATGTAAGTTCATACAAACACTATTCCAATAGCAATAAAACTATTTGTTTTGGGGTGTTTGGGGACTGTGTCTTACCTAGATGTGTAACTGTACCCGTTGTGTTTCATTGGACGATAACATTTTAGGGCGGGTGTGGTAACATAAGCATATATACTAGCTATATAAACTAGTTTGGCTATGTAGTTAATAGCTCTCAAAGACTTACCGACATGGCTGAAACACATGTACCTAGCCCACCCGTCTCCAAGAAAAGAGTTACGCTCATGCCGGTTAGCAACAGGGTCGGAAACTTTCTGGGTAAACCGAGTGATGCAGTGGAATACCAATGGCTCCTGAGCGATGGTCGCAGAGGAGGCTATGTTTTTGACAAAGATGATTGCAGTGTGAAACTATATGCTATGGCATCGCAGGATTTGGTGTTTTCAGATGACATGCCACACATCTCATTTTGTGACACCGATTGGATAATGTTTAGGGACATTTGGAGCGATATTGAGCTACCTATGGACACCACCTACACAGCGGCATGGAATAGCGCGCTCTATACCCAGCGCTACCATATTTATGCTCACTGTCCAAAGAACTTCATTCACCTGTCTAGTGATGTTTACAGAAAACCATCATATGTTTCTGATGAAAATAAATTCGCAGATACACCTAAAGTGAGGTATCTATGGAAAGACCTGCATGTTCTAAGTAATGTTTTCAAAAAGGTTGATAGATTGTTCAAACGGAGTGCTGATTTGGAAAGGTACCGAGGTGCCCTGACGTGTCTATCCAAGACCTGTCAAGCTGATCTGGATCTGGCCAAACAATGTGAATTGGTACCTCTGGAATCAACGCCCCTAGCTCATGAAACTTAAAAAAGTGGTGTTCATCTTTTTTTTCATTTTTTTGTTCATCTTTTTTTTGCTGTAAAGACTCCGCCCTTTTTCTTGTTCTTTTATTATTAATAGTATTATCATGTCATTTTATTGCCTTTTTTCTCTGATTGCTTGTTTAATGGATTGAGTGTTTTATTGTTGTAAGGTGACCTTGAGTGTTGAGAAAGGTACCCGTAAATAAAATCCATTATTATTAATAATATTATATTAGTTTTCCATTTATAAGAAACAACTTAGCGATAGATCTTCATTCATCCCATTTGAGATTCAGGTGTTTAAGTAAAAAAAAATGCCTAGTATATATGCTTATGTTACCACACCCGCCCTAAAATGTTATCGTCCAATGAAACACAACGGGTACAGTTACACATCTAGGTAAGACACAGTCCCCAAACACCCCAAAACAAATAGTTTTATTGCTATTGGAATAGTGTTTGTATGAACTTACATTTTCAGAAAACTTGTGATACAAAACAAAATTGTCTCAACATAAGTAATCAACTAAAGAAGTTGCCACCTAAAGATGTTGCCTGTAGAGGTCTATGTTAGGCCTAACATGCTATTTAGACTACTATTTCGGGGTAACTAAACTATGTTGTTTCACCTATTATTATGCCCTTCTTGACTAGCTGTTCATGTTCTCGCCTGTTTCAAAAGATTCTGACTTTTCAAGAATGAAATGAAAATGAAAAAAAAGATGAACACCACTTTTTTAAGTTTCATGAGCTAGGGGCGTTGATTCCAGAGGTACCAATTCACATTGTTTGGCCAGATCCAGATCAGCTTGACAGGTCTTGGATAGACACGTCAGGGCACCTCGGTACCTTTCCAAATCAGCACTCCGTTTGAACAATCTATCAACCTTTTTGAAAACATTACTTAGAACATGCAGGTCTTTCCATAGATACCTCACTTTAGGTGTATCTGCGAATTTATTTTCATCAGAAACATATGATGGTTTTCTGTAAACATCACTAGACAGGTGAATGAAGTTCTTTGGACAGTGAGCATAAATATGGTAGCGCTGGGTATAGAGCGCGCTATTCCATGCCGCTGTGTAGGTGGTGTCCATAGGTAGCTCAATATCGCTCCAAATGTCCCTAAACATTATCCAATCGGTGTCACAAAATGAGATGTGTGGCATGTCATCTGAAAACACCAAATCCTGCGATGCCATAGCATATAGTTTCACACTGCAATCATCTTTGTCAAAAACATAGCCTCCTCTGCGACCATCGCTCAGGAGCCATTGGTATTCCACTGCATCACTCGGTTTACCCAGAAAGTTTCCGACCCTGTTGCTAACCGGCATGAGCGTAACTCTTTTCTTGGAGACGGGTGGGCTAGGTACATGTGTTTCAGCCATGTCGGTAAGTCTTTGAGAGCTATTAACTACATAGCCAAACTAGTTTATATAGCTAGTATATATGCTTATGTTACCACACCCGCCCTAAAATGTTATCGTCCAATGAAACACAACGGGTACAGTTACACATCTAGGTAAGACACAGTCCCCAAACACCCCAAAACAAATAGTTTTATTGCTATTGGAATAGTGTTTGTATGAACTTACATTTTCAGAAAACTTGTGATACAAAACAAAATTGTCTCAACATAAGTAATCAACTAAAGAAGTTGCCACCTAAAGATGTTGCCTGTAGAGGTCTATGTTAGGCCTAACATGCTATTTAGACTACTATTTCGGGGTAACTAAACTATGTTGTTTCACCTATTATTATGCCCTTCTTGACTAGCTGTTCATGTTCTCGCCTGTTTCAAAAGATTCTGACTTTTCAAGAATGAAATGAAAATGCGGAGCGGTTGGTTGTATAGTGGGACTTTGATACATGCGTTAAATTTTTAAACTATCTACATACTTTACCATGTGTTGATGTGTTTGTGAGGGTAAAGATAAACATGTTCAAAATCATTATTCTGTATCTGTCCCTGCCTAAATAAACTTTAATAATAATTGTTATTTAAGCCTATGAGCTTAACGCACAACGTTTTGAAAAGATTAGGCTACCAATTGTATCCATTTTTCATAAAAGCATAACAAGAATCCTTGATTACCCCACCATGTTCTATGTACAAGTTCCGCTGACATACAATCCCCCGCTAAATCAGCCATTTCGACGGATGAGAGTCTAATATCTCCCTAAATCTATGATGTATAACATTAATGACTAAGGATGAACAATGATCAACTTTTCTCCAAAAATGAGTCGGTGTCTCACAACATTGTGTGTCAGCTTTTTTGACCTATTAAGGGACCTCTAAATGCCCTCTAAAAGGGATTTAATATGCATTGGGACATGAACCACCTTCCTCCGTGCCACGGGCAGTACAGTACTTCTGTATCATATTTACACAGTATACCTACTGAATCACATTGGTTTTCCTGCATTTTATTTCTTCAGAGCAAAGTAGGAGAAGGAGGAGTTAGAAACAGACCTTTTTAATTAAAAGGTGAGGGATCCTTTCTTTTTATACTTTAGCCACCCTTGAACTCCTCCTCAGAATAAAGTAAGCATCTACTCATACACTTTGACCGCTGAACGATGCATTTTACTTTTTAAAAAAAGTTTGTTTTTTGTTAAGGATATGACCAGATATTTTGCCCTTGTAATGCCACCAAAAAACAATTATGGATTGTGTCCAAAGCGACTTACTGATGAAAATGACTTTAAAATGTGGTTAAGACTATGTAAAGGAAAAAAGTAATAAACAATAATGTCAATGCAATATCCATGACCAATAGCCTAATGAGAAGAAACAAACAGTTAGAGATGAAACTACTAAAGACAATAAATGAGCCGACAAAAGAGATGAGTGAAGAAGAAAAGTTGGAAATATCAGCTTACAAACTTGATGATGAACTTTTATTGGGATTTGGCTAAAGGAGACTTTATAAGATCCAGGACCAGATGGTTAGAAATGTAACTACCGGTAAGTGTCCTACCCCTAATTGAATTTCTAAATGTCGCAGCATTTTACAAAAATCTGTACTTTTCCAAGTTTAAACCTCAATAGTTGCAACATATTCAATTGCTGGCAATTCCCTCAATTTTTATTTTTAATTTTTTTATTTTTCTATAAAAAAAAAAAAAAAACACTACACCTCAGATCTTTTAAAACCATATCACATATCACATTGTCATAACACATCCATCCATCCAGCCATCATATGATCTGATAATGTTTGAACCAGTTACACCCTAATGTAGGCTACTCAATGTCCTACACCTATGTAAAAATGTTTACCCCTAGGATATAGTGTATGAGTCACAGTCTGGTCCAGTTTCTATGTTTCCTGTTCCTTGTCATGCCGTGTTGGTCATGTGTGCTAGGCCCCTCTGTCCACGCCATGTTGTGTCCTGTTACTGCACTTCCTGGAGTTCTGTTGATTGAGTCCTGCATCCCTGTTCTAAGTTACTCAATCACCCTGACTATCTCTGTCACACACTGTCTTGTTTCTGGGTCTTTTCTGACTTATTTTCTGTCGTTCCGCGTCACGTCTCTTTTCAAAAACTCTTGAATTTTTGGATTCTTATTGATTCTTATTTTTGTCTTGCCTCTGTTTCCTCTGTATTGAACCTGACTACCGAGATTTACCTACCGCTTTGTGCTGCAGACTAACCTTAACATTCTAACCTTATATCTATTTCCCATCTCGGTGTCTGCATTTGCGTCCTCCATTTTACACCCATGCAGTATGCCTAATAGTAACCTAATAGTAATCTATAACTAATGCTATAGTAACCTAATATTTTTGCAAAGGATTAGAGGATAATTTAAAGTACGTATACATAGAGAATATACTGCCCAAACATGCCGCATAAGACCCCGCCTCTACATTGCAGACTTTTTTCTCTTCACATGGTGAAGTACACCAAATACATCAATCCAGTTCCAAATTTGATCTGGAAATTCAGAAATTCTGGAAATACTATGTTGGTAAAAAGAGCAGTGTTTGGTAGTTGGGTCAAACAAAAAAGATAGAAAGCTATATGTTACGTGGCTCGACCCAATCTTCATAAGCAATGTTGCTCAAATCTCATCTGATAAATACATGTGGTCCTTGTCTTTCTTCACATGTGCCTACAGTTATCTCTTCCTCAGTGCTATATTGCCTTAATTTTCTGTTGCTGACTAGGGCTCCACTGTTGCCCTGTGTTTAGGCCTGATTGTTGAGTTGACAGTTATGCAGCTAGGAGTCTTTTCACCTTATCATTGTGTTTGATCAATTGGGTTCTGGTGGTAGTATTTTGGAAGAATTTTGGAAAATATGTGATTTCTACATCACAGAGTAGAGAGATATGTTTAGTGTTTTGTAAATCAATGTTTGTAGCGTTTTGCAAAAAGTGTGAATGCTGTAAAAAAGGAAAAGTCATATAACATTACATAATACAGTCTAGTTTGGAATGAAACACCAATGTATGGCATTCAGCTAGTCGTTCCAATTGAGCATTCCATTTACCTAATTGTTTTTTACTACTGTGAAAAAAGGAAAACAGGGTTTGTCGCAGTTAGTGATCCATGGTATTACGTTGAACTGATATATTTTACCTCCTCAATGAATTTATCTGACAGAATCATGTGTAAGTGCTGAACCAGGTAAGCAATTGATCATATGGCAAGTTTTGGTGTTGCCGTTTCATGGTGTTCCCATGAGCCTTTTGCCAGAATACATAGGTTTTTATAAAGACAGTTATGCTAAGAGAACAGTAGAATTTGATGCAGGATTGTGTCTTATATGCTTTGAGAAGAAGTTTGTTGAGAAGTTTTGTTCCACGACATACAGTATAATGGAAGTGAATAGGTGAATGCTGAGGCCTGACCTATTCATGTGGTTTGTCAAGGCTTCAAGACAGTTTTGTCTTTGTCTATTTTGTCTCGGAAAAACGTATATTTTACCTTGCCGTAGTAAATACTTTTCAAGGCTTTTCTATACTTTTCAGCCAAATAGCAAGACTGGTTTTCTGCCTGAGAGACGCTGCCCTCTATGCTAAGTGCACAATACTCCCTATTACAACTTTGTTTGCCTGAATGTCTATCCTCAGTAGGCCTATATACTATAAACTTTATTTTCATGGGATTTAAAATGAAGTAAATCCCATTTTTTAGCGAAGCTAACAATGTGGTTATAGTAGGCTAGTGCAAATATGTGCTGATGTTTTGCTCCTTGAGTTTAAGGTTTCGCTAACTGTGGAATATTTTTGATGCTAGTGTTCATGCAATAGATATAGCTAGATATACCTACTGTGGGGGAAAAAAACCCTCCATGCCATGAAAAAGGAAAGGATATATTGAAAAGGATATATTGGGTGTGAAGCAGAAGGAAGTGTGCGGATGAAACTGGAAATTCTTAATTATTTCGCTCATTCCCAACTCCTAAATGTTATTATTGATTATAAAATTTTACTTTTAGTTTATTTCATGATATCCTATTAGAGACACCATCTGACTATGACAAAATCTGCATATAACACTAATATAATCTGACCCAGTACAGGTAAACCCTCAACTTACTTGCCTTTGGTGCCTCTTTTGTTGATATAATGGAATTTCTAGATAGATAGATAGATACATTATTGACCCTCAAGGGGAAATTCAAGGGTCTCAGTAGCATACAGACATAACACACAACATGCACTTACAGCACAATGGTAAACATAAGTATAAGTATAAACATATAACTAAACTCCACTGTACAATAAAGACAGTAGAAGATAAGACAGATAAGAAAACTAACAAAACTAAATACTAAATACACTATATAAGTTAAATTAAGAAAGTCCAATGTGCTTGAGGTTGATCAAGCATAAGACGCGTGTAGTGACAGGGCCAGGACTGGTGAGGTGCTAAAGGGAGTGAGTGTCATGGTGAAGGTGCAAACAGTAGTCCAACCATAGTCCTTAGTTATGTGTGCCTGGCAAGGTGCTCAAGAGAGTGAGTGTCATGGTGAAGGTGCAAAAAGTAGTCCAACATTAGTCCAACAGTGCAACAGTGCAAGAGTAAGCATAAATAATATAGACAAATAGGAGAGTAAAGTGTAATGTAGACAAGGTAAAATAAAAAACTATTTCAGTGCAAGAACAGGTTGAGGTAATAGGGTTATAGCCATTCATTCATTCATTCATTCTCATTTGGTATACCCCGCCCTCTCTTTATTTATTAATGATAAAACAGTAAAAAAATATTCATTAACCTCACAAACTTAAAAAGGAGGTGGTCTGAGTGCAAAGTCCACATGAAGTTACAATATGCGTGTTAAATTAATTCCAGTGACCGGTCTACAGATCATTGGATGGATAATTAGATTGATCAATAGCTCCACCACGTTCCTACAGTACAGCAAGTCTCCCCTCCCCAATCTTCATTCATAAACACACACACAGACACCCATCCTTCAGCATAAAGTACCTATACATAGACCCTCTCTCTCTTTTCTCTCCCCCTCTCTCTCTCACACACACACACGCACGCACACACACACACACACTTGCGACCTACCCTTCAGGGCCCTGGAGCCATGACGTTAGACACGCTTACCCCAGAACATTACATTTATGATTTATTTTTTACTCTAGTTCACAGAAATATGAAAGAAGGTTCTGGACAGGATCAGATCATTCATTTCATTCACATTCAGTTTAATCATCCTAAAAACATAAACATAACTAAACATTCCAACCTTTCTCCTTCTCACTCTCAAGCAGGCATGCACACACACACACACACACACACCCACACTCACAACCTACTCCCTCAGGGCCCTGGAGCCGTGACATTAGACACGCTTACCCCTGAACCTTAAAGTTCAGCTTAAATGTAGGATTTATGTTTTATTTTAGTTCACAGCCACATGGCTGAAACCTTTTTAGACTCTTGGCATCATCACCTCCTTGATTCTTTTATTCAGGTTCATATCACTAAAACTTGAAGCATACATACAGTCATACAAACCCCCTCCTCTCTCTCTTACCCCTCTCTCAGACACACATACACACACACACACACACACACACAGACAGCACCCTCCCCCAGGCACATGACTCCTACCAAAAGCACCCCCGCCAAATTCAAAGGCACCCATACTCAACAGATACTTATACTGTTGCCTATAGCTTTCTCTTGTGTCTTTTCTTAATGATTTCTCTTAATGTTTTCTCTTAGGGGCACCACTTAGCCGCTCGCTACTAGGACCCGCATTTTCAGGAGTTGATAAACTAGCCATTTTTACTTTGCTATCTTTACCCATACTTTTACACCGCTTTTATTCTCCCTAACAGCGCCGCTCATAATTGCTCGCGCATGACACTCCATGACATCCCCCTACAGGACACACCACAGCCATGACCAACACATTCGTGTACACCCCCACCCTTGGACACACGCTCACCCATTACCAACGCATCCGTGTACC
>NW_027468634.1:47500-50000 GCF_046254945.1 Alosa pseudoharengus | reverse complement strand
CAGCAGGGAGCTAATCCTACCAAGGGGGGCTTTATGTTCTATAGCTGTCTTTTGTCTCACTCTGCCAGCTCTTGTCCTTACCTGAGGTGCGTTTAAATTCTCAAACATACAGTAGGCGAACGCTTGCGAACGTTTGCAAACAGTTTTCCGTTAACCTTGAGTTTTCGGCGAACATTTACGAACAATAGCAAACAGTCTGAGTTTGAGTGTCTGAGTGACATTGGCAATGACCTTGGCAAAAGGTCAAAATATCTTATAGTGACAGTGCACCATTTATCAATACTTGATGAAGTTAGCAATATTTTTTTTGTTTACTGAATCTTTAAAACACACAGTAATAGTATGTTTGCAATGTTATTTTATGAGTTTAAATGTTTTAAATCTTTGACTTTTCTCACATTCATAACTAAAACAGTATTTTTGGAGGGTGGGATGAGAGCACCAGACAGCAATTCTGCATAGGGCACCCAAATGGTCTGCAGAGGCACACACACACTGTCCCCCCCCCCCCCCCCCCTTTTTGTCCTCTGTCATCTCACCCTGCACACACACACTGCTCCACCCCCCCCCCCCCTTCCTTTTGGTCCTCTGCCATCTCACCCTGCAGTCTCCTCCCATCTCACCCTGGTCAGAAACCCATGCCAGGTGTCTGTGACGGTAGTTCCTCTGATCAGTTGGTTCCATGGGTCTTCGTTTAGACCCGGAACCCTGGCTGGGAGACAGAACCTTTGCAGGGGTCCATTTGGCTCCGGGCCTTGAGACTTGGTTACAGAGAGTATGTGTGTGTGTGTGTGTGTGTGTGTGTGTGTGTGTGTGTGTGTGTGTGTGTGTGTGTGTGTGTGTGTGTGTGTGTGTGTGTGTGTGTGTGTATGTATGTGTGTGTGTGTGTGTGTGTGTATGTATGTTTAATCTCAGTACAGGGTGCCAGCCCTCTCTGGGAACATGCTGTGTCTCTACACAACTAGAGTGGTCAGGAAGACAGAGCCAGCGATTAGGTCCTTAGCAATAGTGTGTGTGCCTCTCATGGTGCGTGGCAGTGTGTGTGTGTGTGTGTGTGTGTGTGTGGGGGGGGGGGGTCACACAACCCTATGAGAAAAATAACTCCTGACAAAGATGTTGTCTCCACGGGAACATAGCCTATGGTGTTTTAGACATCGGAGAGAGAGAGAGAGAGAGAGAGAGAGAGAGAAAGAGAGGAGAGAAAAGAGGGGAAGAAAGTGGAAGGAAGATATTGAGATATTGGAGCTCAGATCGTTCTTACGAGTCTCACAGGAAACTTGCTTTCACAGTCTGTACATCAGAAACATAACAACAATGTACAAACAGATACATAAACAACAGATAGTTTAGTAGGACTATGGCAGAAGGAATACACTTATTTCCACTCCAGGATTCTGGATCCGATGGTATCCACTGGTATACGATGGTGCTAACAGTAATAACGTTGTGGTCAGACGATTACAAACCCGCTGTCTCTATAATGGGTCAGTAAAGAAAAGGAAACTAAAAAATGAGACCCATGTAGGACCCTCTTCCTTGTATGATGATGTGAAGAAAATCAGGCCAGTGGTTTGTATTACCCGATTACTTTCTCCCTAAAGAGACTGAGGTTTTAACTGACTCCAGACCTCCTGCTCAGAGGTGAGACCCCTTTCAGTCTCAGTAGCTCCCCCTTTGGCCACCCATGGTACTGGACAATGACAACTCCATCATTGTATAAGTATAAGTATATACTCTTTTGATCCCGTGAGGGAAATTTGGTCTCTGCATTTAAGCCATCCGTGAATTAGTGAAACACACACAGCACGGTGAAGCACACACTAATCCCGGCGCAGTGAGCTGCCTGCTACAACAGCGGCGCTCGGGGAGCAGTGAGGGGTTAGGTGCCTTGCTCAAGGGCACTTCAGCCGTGTCCCACTGGTCGGGGCTCGAACCGGCAACCCTCCGGTCACAAGTCCAGAGTGCTAACCAGTGGGCCACGGCTGCCACGGCTGCCACAACTAACTTGTCTAACTGCTCTCCCAAACAAGAGCTTGAGCAATGTCTTTCTACTTCTGTCCTTCCTGTAGAAACTTGAGAATGGCTTCACCCCATATCCTGGTAATAACGTCAGCATTTTATCCCTGTCTTTATAGATAACCTGAGCGTCAGAATGAGACCTTGTTGGGGCGGTCATTGTTATGGTCATTATCATGGTTATTGCCATGGTAATTGTCATGGTAATTGGCATTTTTTTGCATGGATTCTGCATCAGATTGTTGTTTGATGATATACAGTATTCCTTTACTATACTGACATGTGAGCAAACAAGGCATTCAAGGTTTATCATTTACTGCTGTCATATACTGCTCTTTCTTTCTTGAAATACCCTACCTGCTTTGTTAGTTTTTCTTTTTTTCACCTGCATAGAGAGTATAATGGCTATGTCAACATAATGTAATTGTAAGTGCAGCAAACTGCATCATCCTTTCTAAGGATGGTTAGTATTTTGGGGTTTGAT
>NW_027468634.1:0-42500 GCF_046254945.1 Alosa pseudoharengus | reverse complement strand
TTCATACATTAAAGCGTAGCCGAGATGTTAGCCCACTTCCTGTTTGGCGGCATCGTCGCCATGTGTGATTGACTGTCACGGGCAAATAAACTTGAAATTAAAAAATCTGACAAGTATTGTTTGTGTGGCTCGGTCTGAAGATCATCTCCGCCAAGTTCTGTGAAAATCGGATGAAATTTGTAACCGCTGAAACTTTTCATAGAGTTTGGACTAAATCCAATATGGCGGAGGTCCAATATGGCGGAAAGTGACGGGATAGGGGTCGATGAACTCAAGATTGTTCAAGGATTCAGACGCTACCTCAATTGTGAAAATTAGACAAAAGAGTCAAGGATCACGAGCATGAACGCATGTCCAGCTTTGAACTGGTGGTGGCGCTAGAGTGTTCAATGTATATGCATGAAAATTGGTGCGAGTGATTGGGACAGTGTCCTGACTAATGGTATCAAGTCTTGTTATGTTAACTCAAAGCGTCACCTAGATGTTTTACCACTTCCTGTTTGGTGGCTTCATTGCCATATTGGATTGGCTGTCACGAGCAAACAAAAATGAAATTAAAAAATCTGACAAGTATCGTTTGTGCGGCTCGGTCTGAAGATCATCCCCTCCAAGTTCTGTGAAAATCGGATGAAATTTGTAACCGCTGAAACTTTTCGTAGAGTTTGGACTAAATCCAATATGGCGGAGGTCCAATATGGCGGAAAGTGATGGGATAGGGGTCGATGAACTCGGGATGGTCCAAGGATTCAGATGCTACCTCAATTGTGAAAATCAGACAAAAGAGTCAAGGATCACACGCATGATTGCATGTCCAACATTGAACTGGTGGTGGCGCTAGAGCGTTCAATGTATATACATAAAAATTGCTGTGAGTGATTGAGAAAGTGTCCTGACTAATGTTATCGAGTTTTGCTGTGTTAACTCAAAGTGTCACCTAGATGTTTGTCCACTTCCTGTTTGGCGGCTTCATCACCATATTTGATTGGCTGTCACGGGCAAACAAAAATTAAATTGAAAAATCTGACAAGTATCGTTTGTGCGGCTCGGGGAGAAGATCATCTCCGCCAAGTTCCATGAAAATCGGATGAAATTTCTGACCGCTGAAACTTTTCGTAGAGTTTGGACTAAATCCAATATGGCGGAGGTCCAATATGGCAGAAAGTGACGTAATAGGGGTCATTGAACTTAGGTCGGTCCAGGGATTCCAACGGTGCCTGATATGTGAAAATCGGACGCACCATTCAATGGTCACATGCGTGAATGCAATCCAGGTTCGACCCATTGGTGGCGCTAGAGTGTTGGGCATAGAGTTCTGGAAATTGTTGAGAGTGATCATGGGACAGTGCTGAATCAGTGTGCCAAATTTCATAACTTTAGACCCAGCGGTTCAATTTTCGGCCAGATTTTGACCTGTTGGTGGCGCTAGATGGCTGGGTTTAGAGGTCTGTAAATGAGTGTGAATGGTCAGTGGAGTGTCCCGAAACTTTCTGCCAAAAAATCTGCACTTTTTAGCCAGGCGTTCTATGGGCTGCCATAGACTCCAATGGCAGAAGTGTAATAATAGGAAAAGCTAGTAACTCAATGGGTGCCTTCGCAGCTTCGCTGCTTGGCCCCCAAATATAGCTGCAAGCAGCAATGTGGGGGCCAAGCAGAGCGCTATAGCAGGAATGGCGTTGCCATGGCATGAGCAAGCACTCACAGCAAGAAGCCAAATTACACCAATGTCCTTGTGCATTCTCACAATCAGCTACCATGTCCCTCTACCAAGTTTGGACTTCATACACCAAAGTGTTGCTGAGATGTGAGCTCACTTTCTTTATTACAGCACCCCTAGAGGCCAAATGAAACCACTTTCCTTCCATGTCTTCATAATCAGCTAATATGTCCCTGTACCAAGTTTGGACTTCATACACCAAAGTGTTGCTGAGATGTGAGCTCACTTTCTTTATTACAGCACCCCTAGAGGCCAAATGAAACCACTTTCCTTGCATGTCTTCACAATCAGCTACCATGTCCCTCTACCAAGTTTGGACTTCATACACCAAAGTGTTGCTGAGATGTGAGCTCACTTTCTTTATTACAGCACCCCTAGAGGCCAAATGAGACCACTTTCCTTCATGTCCTCACAATCAGCTAATATGTCCCTGTACCAAGTTTGGACTTCATACACCGAAGTGTTGCTGAGATACAAGCTCACTTCCTGTATTACAGCGCCCCCTATGGAGGCCAAATGATGCCAATTTCTTCCCGTGTCCTCACAATCAGATACAAAGTCCCTGTACCAAGTTTGGACTTCATACATGAAAGCGTCTCCGAGATGTTAGCCCACTTCCTGTTTTGCGGCTTTATCGCCATATTTGATTGGCTGTCATGGGCCAATAAAGTGGAATTTGAAAAATCTGACAAGTATGGTTTGTGCGGCTCGGTCTGAAGATCATCTCCGCCAAGTTCCGTGAAAATCAGATGAAATTTGTAACCGCTGAAACTTTTCGTAGAGTTTGGACTAAATCCAATATGGCGGAGGTCCAATATGATGGAAAGTGACGGGATAGGGGTCGATGAACTCGGGATGGTCCAAGGATTCAGACGCTACCTCAATTGTGAAAATCAGACAAAAGAGTCAAGAATCACGCGCATGAACGCATGTCCAACATTGAACTGCAGGTGGCGCTAGAGCGTTCAATGTATATGCATAAGAATTGCTGTGAGTGATTGGGACATTGTCCTGACTAATAGTATCGAGTTTTGTTATATTAACTCAAAGCGTCTTCGATATGTTAGTCCACTTCCTGTTTGGCGGCTTCGTCACCATATTTGATTGGCTGTCACGGGCAAACAAACTTGAAATTGAAAAATCTGGCAAGTATCGTTTGTGTGGCTCGGTCAGAAAATCATCTCCGCCAAGTTCCTTGAAAATCGGATGAAATTTGTAACCGCTGAATATTTTCATCGAGTTTGTATTAAATCCAATATGGCGGAGGTCCAATATGGCGGAAAGTGATGGGATAGGGGTCGATGAACTCGGGATGGTCCAAGGATTCAGATGCTACCTCAATTGTGAAAATCAGACAAAAGAGTCAAGGATCACACGCATGATTGCATGTCCAACATTGAACTGGTGGTGGCGCTAGAGCGTTCAATGTATATACATAAAAATTGCTGTGAGTGATTGAGAAAGTGTCCTGACTAATGTTATCGAGTTTTGCTGTGTTAACTCAAAGTGTCACCTAGATGTTTGTCCACTTCCTGTTTGGCGGCTTCATCACCATATTTGATTGGCTGTCACGGGCAAACAAAAATGAAATAGAAAAATCTGACAAGTATCGTTTGTGCGGCTCGGGGAGAAGATCATCTCCGCCAAGTTCCATGAAAATCGGATGAAATTTCTGACCGCTGAAACTTTTCGTAGAGTTTGGACTAAATCCAATATGGCGGAGGTCCAATATGGCAGAAAGTGACGTAATAGGGGTCATTGAACTTAGGTCGGTCCAGGGATTCCAACGGTGCCTGATATGTGAAAATCGGACGCACCATTCAATGGTCACATGCGTGAATGCAATCCAGGTTCGACCCATTGGTGGCGCTAGAGTGTTGGGCATAGAGTTCTGGAAATTGTTGAGAGTGATCATGGGACAGTGCTGAATCAGTGTGCCAAATTTCATAACTTTAGACCCAGCGGTTCAATTTTCGGCCAGATTTTGACCTGTTGGTGGCGCTAGATGGCTGGGTTTAGAGGTCCGTAAATGAGTGTGAATGGTCAGTGGAGTGTCCCGAAACTTTCTGCCAAAAAATCTGCACTTTTTAGCCAGGCGTTCTATGGGCTGCCATAGACTCCAATGGCAGAAGTGTAATAATAGGAAAAGCTAGTAACTCAATGGGTGCCTTCGCAGCTTCGCTGCTTGGCCCCCAAATATAGCTGCAAGCAGCAATGCGGGGGCCTAGCAGAGCGCTATAGCAGGAATGGCGTTGCCATGGCATGAGCAAGCACTCATAGCAAGAGGCCAAATTACACCTATGTCCTTGTGCGTTCTCACAATCAGCTACCATGTCCCTCTACCAAGTTTGGACTTCATACACCAAAGTGTTGCTGAGATGTGAGCTCAATTTCTTTATTACAGCACCCCTAGAGGCCAAATGAGACCACTTTCCTTGCATGTCCTCACAATCAGCTAATATGTCCCTGTACCAAGTTTGGACTTTGTACACCAAAGCGTTGCTGAGATACAAGCTCACTTCCTGTATTACAGCGCCCCCTATAGAGGCCACATGATGCCAATTTCCTAGTGCGTCCTCACAATCAGATACCAAGTCCCTGTACCAAGTTTGGACTTCATACATTAAAGCATAGCCGAGATGTTAGCCCACTTCCTGTTTGGTGGCTTCATCGCCATATTTGATTGGCTGTCACGGGCAAACAAAAATGAAATTAAAAGATCTGACAAGTATCGTTTGTGCGGCTCGGTCTGAAGATCATCTCCGACAAGTTCTGTGAAAATCAGATGAAATTTGTAACCGCTGAAACTTTTCGTAGAGTTTGGACTAAATCCATAATGGCGGAGGTCCAATATGGCGGAAAGTGATAGGATAGGGGTCGATGAACTCTGTATGGTCAAAGGATTCAGACACTACCTCAATTGTGAAAATCAGACAAAAGAGTCAAGGATCACGCGCATGAACACATGTCCAGCATTGAACTGGTGGTGGCGCTAGAGTGTTCAATGTATATGCATATAAATTGCTGTGAGTGATTGAGACAGTGTCCTGACTAATGGTATCGAGTTTTGTTATGTTAACTCAAAGTGCCACAGAGATGTTAGTCCACTTCCTGTTTGGCGCTTCATCACCATATTTGATTGGCTGTCACGGGCAAACAAAAATGAAATTGAAAAATCTGACAAGTATTGTTTGTGCGGCTCGAGCAGAAGATCATCTCCGCAAAGTTCCATGAAAATCGGATTAAATTTCTGACCGCTGAAACTTTTCGTAGAGTTTGGACTAAATCCAATATGGCGGAGGTCCAATATGGCGGAAAGTGACGTAATAGGGGTCATTGAACTTAGGTCGGTCCAGGGATTCCAACGGTGCCTGATATGTGAAAATCGGACGCACCGTTCAATGGTCACATACGTGAATGCAATCCAGGTTCGACCCATTGGTGGCGCTAGAGTGTTGGGCATAGAGTTCTGTAAATTGGTGAGAGTGATCATGGGACAGTGCTGAATCAGTGTGCCAAATTTTATAACTTTAGACCCAGCGGTTCAATTTTCGGCCAGATTTTGACCTGTTGGTGGCGCTAGATGGCTGGGTTTAGAGGTCCGTAAATGAGTGTGAGTGGTCAGTGGAGTGTCCTGAAACTTTCTGCCAAAAAATCTGAACTTTTTAGCCAGGCGTTCTATGGGCTGCCATAGACTCCAATGGCAGAAGTGTAATAATAGGAAAAGCTAGTAACTCAATGGGTGCCTTCGCAGCTTCGCTGCTTGGCCCCCAAATATAGCTGCAAGCAGCAATGTGGGGGCCAAGCAGTGCGCTATAGCAGGAATGGCGTTGCCATGGCATGAGCAAGCACTCACAGCAAGAAGCCAAATTACACCAATGTCCTTGTGCATTCTCACAATCAGCTACCATGTCCCTCTACCAAGTTTGGACTTCATACACCAAAGTGTTGCTGAGATGTGAGCTCACTTTCTTTATTACAGCACCCCTAGAGGCCAAATGAAACCACTTTCCTTGCATGTCTTCACAATCAGCTACCATGTCCCTCTACCAAGTTTGGACTTCATACACCAAAGTGTTGCTGAGATGTGAGCTCACTTTCTTTATTACAGCACCCCTAGAGGCCAAATGAGACCACTTTCCTTCATGTCCTCACAATCAGCTAATATGTCCCTGTACCAAGTTTGGACTTCATACACCGAAGTGTTGCTGAGATACAAGCTCACTTCCTGTATTACAGCGCCCCCTATGGAGGCCAAATGATGCCAATTTCTTCCCGTGTCCTCACAATCAGATACAAAGTCCCTGTACCAAGTTTGGACTTCATACATGAAAGCGTCTCCGAGATGTTAGCCCACTTCCTGTTTTGTGGCTTTATCGCCATATTTGATTGGCTGTCATGGGCCAATAAAGTGGAATTTGAAAAATCTGACAAGTATGGTTTGTGCGGCTCGGTCTGAAGATCATCTCCGCCAAGTTCCGTGAAAATCAGATGAAATTTGTAACCGCTGAAACTTTTCGTAGAGTTTGGACTAAATCCAATATGGCGGAGGTCCAATATGATGGAAAGTGATCATATCAGACGCTACCTCAATTGTGAAAATCAGACAAAAGAGTCAAGAATCACGCGCATGAACGCAAGTCCAACATTGAACTGGTGGTGGCGCTAGAGCGTTCAATGTATATACATAAAAATTGCTGTGAGTGATTGAGAAAGTGTCCTGACTAATGTTATCGAGTTTTGCTGTGTTAACTCAAAGCGTCTTCGATATGTTAGTCCACTTCCTGTTTGGCGGCTTCGTCACCATATTTGATTGGCTGTCACGGGCAAACAAACTTGAAATTGAAAAATCTGGCAAGTATCGTTTGTGTGGCTCGGTCAGAAAATCATCTCCGCCAAGTTCCTTGAAAATCGGATGAAATTTGTAACCGCTGAATATTTTCATAGAGTTTGTGTTAAATCCAATATGGCGGAGGTCCAATATGGCGGAAAGTGATGGGATAGGGGTCGATGAACTCGGGATGGTCCAAGGATTCAGATGCTACCTCAATTGTGAAAATCAGACAAAAGAGTCAAGGATCACACGCATGATTGCATGTCCAACATTGAACTGGTGGTGGCGCTAGAGCGTTCAATGTATATACATAAAAATTGCTGTGAGTGATTGAGAAAGTGTCCTGACTAATGTTATCGAGTTTTGCTGTGTTAACTCAAAGTGTCACCTAGATGTTTGTCCACTTCCTGTTTGGCGGCTTCATCACCATATTTGATTGGCTGTCACGGGCAAACAAAAATGAAATAGAAAAATCTGACAAGTATCGTTTGTGCGGCTCGGGGAGAAGATCATCTCCGCCAAGTTCCATGAAAATCGGATGAAATTTCTGACCGCTGAAACTTTTCGTAGAGTTTGGACTAAATCCAATATGGCGGAGGTCCAATATGGCAGAAAGTGACGTAATAGGGGTCATTGAACTTAGGTCGGTCCAGGGATTCCAACGGTGCCTGATATGTGAAAATCGGACGCACCATTCAATGGTCACATGCGTGAATGCAATCCAGGTTCGACCCATTGGTGGCGCTAGAGTGTTGGGCATAGAGTTCTGGAAATTGTTGAGAGTGATCATGGGACAGTGCTGAATCAGTGTGCCAAATTTCATAACTTTAGACCCAGCGGTTCAATTTTCGGCCAGATTTTGACCTGTTGGTGGCGCTAGATGGCTGGGTTTAGAGGTCCGTAAATGAGTGTGAATGGTCAGTGGAGTGTCCCGAAACTTTCTGCCAAAAAATCTGCACTTTTTAGCCAGGCGTTCTATGGGCTGCCATAGACTCCAATGGCAGAAGTGTAATAATAGGAAAAGCTAGTAACTCAATGGGTGCCTTCGCAGCTTCGCTGCTTGGCCCCCAAATATAGCTGCAAGCAGCAATGCGGGGGCCAAGCAGTGCGCTATAGCAGGAATGGCGTTGCCATGGCATGAGCAACCACTCACAGCAAGTTTGGATAAAGAACGGCTGAGAAATAAGCTCATTTACTTTGTTACAGCGCCCCTAGAGGCCAAATTACACCAATGTCCTTGTGCGTTCTTACAATCAGCTCCCATGTCCGTCTACCAAGTTTGGACTTCATACACCAAAGTGTTGCTGAGATGTGAGCTCATTTTTTTTTATTGCAACACCCCTAGAGGCCAAATGAGACCACTTTCCTTGCATGTCCTCACAATCAGATAATATGCCCATGTATCACGTTTGGACTTCATACAACGAAGCGTTGCTGAGATTTGAGCCCACTTCATGTATTACAGCGCCCCCTATAGAGGCCAAATGATGCCAATTTCCTACTGTGTCCTCACAATCAGATACCAAGTCTCTATACCAAATTTGGACTTCGTACATCAAAGCGTTGCTGAGATACAAGCTCACTTCCTGTATTGCAGCGCCCCCTATAGAGGCCAAATGATGTCAATTTCCTACTGTGTCCTCACAATCAGATACCAAGTCTCTATACCAAATTTGGACTTCGTACATCAAAGCGTTGCTGAGATACAAGCTCACTTCCTGTATTGCAGCGCCCCCTATAGAGGCCAAATGACGCCAATTTCCTAGGGCGTCCTCACAATCAGATACCAAGTCCCTGTACCACGTTTGGACTTCATACATTAAAGAGTAGCCGAGATGTTAGCCCATTTCCTGTTAGGCGGCATCGTCGCCATGTGTAATTGGCTGTCACAGGCAAACAAACTTGAAAATAAAAAATCTGACAAGTATCGTTTGTGCGGCTCGGTCTGAAGATCATCCCCGCCAAGTTCTGTGAAAATCGGATGAAATTTGTAACCGCTGAAACTTTTCGTAGAGTTTGGACTAAATCCAATATGGCGGAGGTCCAATATGGCGGAAAGTGACGGGATAGGGGTCGATGAACTCGAGATTGTTCAAGGATTCAGACGCTACCTCAATTGTGAAAATCAGACAAAAGAGTCAAGGATCACGCACATGAACGCATGTCCAGCTTTGAACTGGTGGTGGCGCTAGAGTGTTCAATGTATATGCATGAAAATTGCTGTGAGGGATTGGGACAGTGTCCTGACTAATGGTATCAAGTCTTGTTATGTTAACTCAAAGCGTCACCTAGATGTTTGTCCACTTCCTGTATGGCGGCTTCATCACCATATTTGATTGGCTGTCACGGGCAAATAAAAATGAAATTGAAAAATCTGACCAGTATCGTTTGTGCGGCTCGGGCAGAAGATCATCTCCAACAAGTTTCGTGAAAATCGGATGAAATTTGTAACCGCTGAACCTTTTCGTAGAGTTTGGACTAAATCCAATATGGCGGAGGTCCAGTATGGCCGAAAGTGACGTAGTAGGGGTCATTCAACTCAAGTCAGTCCAGGGATTCCAACGGTGCATGATTTGTGAAAATCGAACACACCGTTCAATTGTTACATGCGTGAATGTGAGTCCAGATTCGACCCATTGGTGGCGTTAGAGTGTTCGGCATAGAGTTCTGTAAATTGGTGAGAGTGATCATGGGACGGTCCTGAATCAGGGTGCTAAATTTCATAATAATAATGACTTGCAAATACCTTTCAACCCAGCTTATCAACTTTCGGCCAAACTTTGACCTGTTGGTGGCGCTAGACGGCTGGGTTTAGAGGTCCGTAAATGAGTGTGAGTGGTCAGTGGAGTGTCCCGAAACTTTCTGCCAAAAAATCTGCACTTTTTAGCCAGGCGTTCTATGGGCTGCCATAGACTCCAATGGCAGATGTGTAATAATAATAATAGGAAAAGCTAGTAACTCAATGGGTGCCTTCGCAGCTTCGCTGCTTGGCCCCCAAATATAGCTGCAAGCAGCAATGCGGGGGCCTAGCAGAGCGCTATAGCAGAAATGGCGTTGCCACGGCATGAGCAAGCACTTACAGCAAGAGACCAAATTACACCAATGTCTTTGTGCGGTCTCACAATCAGCTACCATGTCCCTCTACCAAGTTTGGACTTCATACACCAAAGTGTTGCTGAGATGTGAGCTCACTTTCATTATTACAGCACCCCTAGAGGCCAAATGAGACCACTTTCCTTCATGTCCTCACAATCAGCTAATATGTCCCTGTACCATGTTTGGACTTCATACACCGAAGTGTTGCTGAGATACGAGCTCACTTCCTGTATTACAGCGCCCCCTATAGAGGCCAAATGATTCCAATTTCCTAGTGCATCATCATAATCAGGTAACAGGTCCTTATACTAAGTATGGAGTTTGTACACCAAAGCGTTGCTGAGATACAAGCTCACTTCCTGTATTACAGCACCCCCTATAGAGGCCATATGATGCCAATTTCCTAGTGCGTCCTCACTATCAGATACCAAGTCCCTGTACCAAGTTTGGACTTCATACATTAAAGCATAGCCGAGATGTTAGCCCACTTCCTGTTTGGTGGCTTCATCGCCATATTTGATTGTCTGTCACGGGCAAACAAAAATGAAATAAAAAAATCTGACAAGTATCGTTGGTGCGGCTCGGTCTGAATGTCATCTCTGCCAAGTTCTGTGAAAATCAAATGAAATTTGGGACCGCTGAAACTTTTCGTAGAGTTTAGACCAATTCCAATATGGCGGAGGTCCAATATGGCGGAAAGTGATGGGATAGGAGTCGATGAACTCGGGATGGTCCAAGGATTCAGATGCTACCTCAATTGTGAAAATCAGACAAAAGAGTCAAGGATCACGCGCATGAACGCATGTGCAGCATTAAACTGGTGGTGGCGCTACTGTGTTCAATGTATATGCATGAAAATTGGTGTGAGTGATTGGGACAGTGTCCCGACTAATGGTCTCGAGTTTTGTTATGTTAACTCAAAGCATCACCTAGATGTTTGTCCACTTCCTGTTTGGCGTCCTCGTCACCATATTTGATTGGCTGTCACGGGCAAACAAAAATGAAATTGAAAAATCTGACCAGTATCGTTTGTGCGGCTCGGGCAGAAGATCATCTCCAACAAGTTTCGTGAAAATCTGAGGAAATTTGTAACCGCTGAAACTTTTCGTAGAGTTTGGACTAAATCCAATATGGCGGAGGTCCAGTATGGCCAAAAGTGACGTAATAGGGGTCAATCAACTCAAGTCAGTCCAGGGATTCCAACGGTGCTTAATTTGTGAAAATCGAACACACCGTTCAATTGTTAAATGCGTAAATGTGAGTCCAGATTCGACCTATTGGTGGCGCTAGAGTGTTCGGCATAGAGCTTTGTAAATTCGTGAGAGTGATCATGGGACGGTCCTGAATCAGGGCGCTAAATTTCATAATAATAATGACTTGCAAATACCTTTCAACCCAGCTTTTCAACTTTCAGCCAAACTTTGACCTGTTGGTGGCGCTAGACGGCTGGGTTTAGAGGTCCGTAAATGAGTGTGAGTGGTCAGTGGAGTGTCCCGAAACTTTCGACGAAAAAATCTGAACTTTTTAGCCAGGCGTTCTATGGGCTGCCATAGACTCCAATGGCAGAAGTGTAATAATAAATATAGCTGCAAGCAGCAATGCGGGGGCCTAGCAGAGCGCTATAGAGCAGAGCGCAGAGCTAGCACTCAGCAGCAAGAGGACAAATTACACCAACGTCTTTCTGCGTTCTCACAATCCCTCTATCAAGTTTGGACTTCATACACCAAAGTGTTGCTGAGATGTGAGCTCACTTTCTTTATTACAGCCCCCCTAGAGGCCAAATAAGACCACTTTCCTTCATGTCCTCACAATCAGCTAATATGTCCCTGTACCAAATTTGGACTTCATACACCGAAGTGTTGCTGAGATACGAGCTCATTTCCTGTATTACAGCGCCCCCTATAGAGGCCAAATGATTCCAATTTCCTAGTGTGTCATCATAATCAGGTAACAGGTCCTTATACCAAGTTTGGACTTTGTACACCAAAGCGTTGCTGAGATACAAGCTCACTTCCTGTATTACAGCGCCCCCTATAGAGGCCACATGATGCCAATTTCCTAGTGCGTCCTCACAATCAGATACCAAGTCCCTGTACCAAGTTTGGACTTCATACATTAAAGCATAGCCGAGATGTTAGCCCACTTCCTGTTTGGTGGCTTCATCGCCATATTTGATTGGCTGTCACGGGCAAACAAAAATGAAATTAAAAAATCTGACAAGTATCGTTTGTGCGGCTCGGTCTGAAGATCATCTCCGACAAGTTCTGTGAAAATCGGATGAAATTTGTAACCGCTGAAACTTTTCGTAGAGTTTGGACTAAATCCAATATGGCGAGGTCCAATATGGCGGAAAGTGATAGGTTAGGGGTCGATGAACTCTGTATGGTCCAAGGATTCAGACACTACCTCAATTGTGAATATCAGACAAAAGAGTCAAGGATCACGCGCATGAACGCATGTCCAGCATTGAACTGGTGGTGGCGCTAGTGTGTTCAATGTATATGCACGAAAATTGGTGTGAGTGATTGGGACAGTGTCCTGACTAATGGTCTCGAGTTTAGTTATATAAACTCAAAGCGTCACCTAGATGTTTGTCCACTTCCTGTTTGGCGGCTTCGTCACAATATTTGATTGGCTGTCACGGGCAAATAAAAATGAAATTGAAAAATCTGACAAGTATCGTTTGTGCGGCCCGGGCAGAAGATCATCTCTAACAAGTTTCGTGAAAATCGGAGGAAATTTGTAACCGCTGAAACTTTTTGTAGAGTTTGGACTAAATCCAATATGGCGGAGGTCCAGTATGGCCGAAAGTGACGTAATAGGGGTCAATCAACTCAAGTCAGTCCAGGGATTCCAACGGTGCTTAATTTGTGAAAATCGAACACACCGTTCAATTGTTACATGCGTAAATGTGAGTCCAGATTCGACCTATTGGTGGCGCTAGAGTGTTCGGCATAGAGTTCTGTAAATTGGTGAGAGTGATCATGGGACGGTCCTGAATCAGGGTGCTAAATTTCATAATAATAATGACTTGTGAATACCTTTCAACCCAGCTTTTCAACTTTCGGCCAAACTTTGACCTGTTGGTGGCGCTAGATGGCTGGGTTTAGAGATCTGTAAATTAGCATTAGTGGTCAGTGGAGTGTCCCGAAACTTTCTGGCAAAAAATCTGAACTTTTTAGCCAGGCGTTCTATGGGCTGCCATAGACTCCAATGGCAGAAGTGTAATAATAATAATAAATATAGCTGCAAGCAGCAATGCGGGGGCCAAGCAGTGCGCTATAGCAGGAATGGCGTTGCCATGGCATGAGCAACCACTCACAGCAAGTTTGGATAAAGAACGGCTGAGAAATAAGCTCATTTACTTTGTTACAGCGCCCCTAGAGGCCAAATTACACCAATGTCCTTGTGCGTTCTTACAATCAGCTCCCATGTCCGTCTACCAAGTTTGGACTTCATACACCAAAGTGTTGCTGAGATGTGAGCTCATTTTCTTTATTGCAACACCCCTAGAGGCCAAATGAGACCACTTTCCTTGCATGTCCTCACAATCAGATAATATGCCCATGTATCACGTTTGGACTTCATACAACGAAGCGTTGCTGAGATTTGAGCCCACTTCATGTATTACAGCGCCCCCTATAGAGGCCAAATGATGCCAATTTCCTACTGTGTCCTCACAATCAGATACCAAGTCTCTATACCAAATTTGGACTTCGTACATCAAAGCGTTGCTGAGATACAAGCTCACTTCCTGTATTGCAGCGCCCCCTATAGAGGCCAAATGATGTCAATTTCCTACTGTGTCCTCACAATCAGATACCAAGTCTCTATACCAAATTTGGACTTCGTACATCAAAGCGTTGCTGAGATACAAGCTCACTTCCTGTATTGCAGCGCCCCCTATAGAGGCCAAATGACGCCAATTTCCTAGGGCGTCCTCACAATCAGATACCAAGTCCCTGTACCACGTTTGGACTTCATACATTAAAGAGTAGCCGAGATGTTAGCCCATTTCCTGTTAGGCGGCATCGTCGCCATGTGTAATTGGCTGTCACAGGCAAACAAACTTGAAAATAAAAAATCTGACAAGTATCGTTTGTGCGGCTCGGTCTGAAGATCATCCCCGCCAAGTTCTGTGAAAATCGGATGAAATTTGTAACCGCTGAAACTTTTCGTAGAGTTTGGACTAAATCCAATATGGCGGAGGTCCAATATGGCGGAAAGTGACGGGATAGGGGTCGATGAACTCGAGATTGTTCAAGGATTCAGACGCTACCTCAATTGTGAAAATCAGACAAAAGAGTCAAGGATCACGCACATGAACGCATGTCCAGCTTTGAACTGGTGGTGGCGCTAGAGTGTTCAATGTATATGCATGAAAATTGCTGTGAGGGATTGGGACAGTGTCCTGACTAATGGTATCAAGTCTTGTTATGTTAACTCAAAGCGTCACCTAGATGTTTGTCCACTTCCTGTATGGCGGCTTCATCACCATATTTGATTGGCTGTCACGGGCAAATAAAAATGAAATTGAAAAATCTGACCAGTATCGTTTGTGCGGCTCGGGCAGAAGATCATCTCCAACAAGTTTCGTGAAAATCGGATGAAATTTGTAACCGCTGAACCTTTTCGTAGAGTTTGGACTAAATCCAATATGGCGGAGGTCCAGTATGGCCGAAAGTGACGTAGTAGGGGTCATTCAACTCAAGTCAGTCCAGGGATTCCAACGGTGCATGATTTGTGAAAATCGAACACACCGTTCAATTGTTACATGCGTGAATGTGAGTCCAGATTCGACCCATTGGTGGCGCTAGAGTGTTCGGCATAGAGTTCTGTAAATTGGTGAGAGTGATCATGGGACGGTCCTGAATCAGGGTGCTAAATTTCATAATAATAATGACTTGCAAATACCTTTCAACCCAGCTTATCAACTTTCGGCCAAACTTTGACCTGTTGGTGGCGCTAGACAGCTGGGTTTAGAGGTCCGTAAATGAGTGTGAGTGGTCAGTGGAGTGTCCCGAAACTTTCTGCCAAAAAATCTGCACTTTTTAGCCAGGCGTTCTATGGGCTGCCATAGACTCCAATGGCAGATGTGTAATAATAATAATAGGAAAAGCTAGTAACTCAATGGGTGCCTTCGCAGCTTCGCTGCTTGGCCCCCAAATATAGCTGCAAGCAGCAATGCGGGGGCCTAGCAGAGCGCTATAGAGCAGAGCGCAGAGCTAGCACTCAGCAGCAAGAGGACAAATTACACCAACGTCTTTCTGCGTTCTCACAATCCCTCTATCAAGTTTGGACTTCATACACCAAAGTGTTGCTGAGATGTGAGCTCACTTTATTACAGCCCCCCTAGAGGCCAAATAAGACCACTTTCCTTCATGTCCTCACAATCAGCTAATATGTCCCTGTACCAAATTTGGACTTCATACACCGAAGTGTTGCTGAGATACGAGCTCATTTCCTGTATTACAGCGCCCCCTATAGAGGCCAAATGATTCCAATTTCCTAGTGTGTCATCATAATCAGGTAACAGGTCCTTATACCAAGTTTGGAGTTTGTACACCAAAGCGTTGCTGAGATACAAGCTCACTTCCTGTATTACAGCGCCCCCTATAGAGGCCACATGATGCCAATTTCCTAGTGCGTCCTCACAATCAGATACCAAGTCCCTGTACCAAGTTTGGACTTCATACATTAAAGCATAGCCGAGATGTTAGCCCACTTCCTGTTTGGTGGCTTCATCGCCATATTTGATTGGCTGTCACGGGCAAACAAAAATGAAATTAAAAAATCTGACAAGTATCGTTTGTGCGGCTCGGTCTGAAGATCATCTCCGACAAGTTCTGTGAAAATCGGATGAAATTTGTAACCGCTGAAACTTTTCGTAGAGTTTGGACTAAATCCAATATGGCGAGGTCCAATATGGCGGAAAGTGATAGGTTAGGGGTCGATGAACTCTGTATGGTCCAAGGATTCAGACACTACCTCAATTGTGAATATCAGACAAAAGAGTCAAGGATCACGCGCATGAACGCATGTCCAGCATTGAACTGGTGGTGGCGCTAGTGTGTTCAATGTATATGCACGAAAATTGGTGTGAGTGATTGGGACAGTGTCCTGACTAATGGTCTCGAGTTTAGTTATATAAACTCAAAGCGTCACCTAGATGTTTGTCCACTTCCTGTTTGGCGGCTTCGTCACAATATTTGATTGGCTGTCACGGGCAAATAAAAATGAAATTGAAAAATCTGACAAGTATCGTTTGTGCGGCCCGGGCAGAAGATCATCTCTAACAAGTTTCGTGAAAATCGGAGGAAATTTGTAACCGCTGAAACTTTTCGTAGAGTTTGGACTAAATCCAATATGGCGGAGGTCCAGTATGGCCGAAAGTGACGTAATAGGGGTCAATCAACTCAAGTCAGTCCAGGGATTCCAACGGTGCTTAATTTGTGAAAATCGAACACACCGTTCAATTGTTACATGCGTAAATGTGAGTCCAGATTCGACCTATTGGTGGCGTTAGAGTGTTCGGCATAGAGTTCTGTAAATTGGTGAGAGTGATCATGGGACGGTCCTGAATCAGGGCGCTAAATTTCATAATAATAATGACTTGTGAATACCTTTCAACCCAGCTTTTCAACTTTCGGCCAAACTTTGACCTGTTGGTGGCGCTAGATGGCTGGGTTTAGAGATCTGTAAATTAGCATTAGTGGTCAGTGGAGTGTCCCGAAACTTTCTGGCAAAAAATCTGAACTTTTTAGCCAGGCGTTCTATGGGCTGCCATAGACTCCAATGGCAGAAGTGTAATAATAATAATAATAATAATAGGAAAAACTACTAACTCAATGGGTGCCTTCGCAGCTTCGCTGCTAGGCCCCCAAATATAGCTGCAAGCAGCAATGCGGGGGCCTAGCAGAGCGCTATAGCAGAAATGGCGTTGCCACGGCATGAGCAAGCACTTACAGCAAGAGGCCAAATTACACCAATGTCTTTGTGCGGTCTCACAATCAGCTACCATGTCCCTCTACCAAGTTTGGACTTCATACACCAAAGTGTTGCTGAGATACGAGCTCACTTCCTGTATTACAGCGCCCCCTGTAGAGGCCAAATGATTCCAATTTCCTAGTGCATCATCATAATCAGGTAACAGGTCCTTATACTAAGTTTGGAGTTTGTACACCAAAGCGTTGCTGAGATACAAGCTCACTTCCTGTATTACAGCACCCCCTATAGAGGCCAAATGATGCCAATTTCCTGCTGTGTCCTCACAATCAGATACAAAGTCCCTGTACCCAGTTTGGACTTCATACATTAAAGCGTCTCCGAGATGTTAGCCCACTTCCTGTTTTGCGGCTTCATGGCCATATTTGATTGGCTGCCATAGGCCAATAAAGTGGAATCTGAAAAATCTGACAAGTATCGTTTGTGCGGCTCGGTCTGAAGATCATCTCTGCCAAGTTCTGTGAAAATCAAATGAAATTTGTGACCGCTGAAACTTTTCGTAGAGTTTAGACCAATTCCAATATGGCGATGGTCCAATATGGCAGAAAGTGACGGGATAGGAGTCGATGAACTCGGGATGGTCCAAGGATTCAGACGCTACCTCAATTGTGAAAATCAGACAAAAGAGTCAAGGATCACGCGCATAAACGCATGTGCAGCATTAAACTGGTGGTGGCGCTAGTGTGTTCAATGTATATGCATGAAATTTGGTGTGAGTGATTGGGACAGTGTCCTGACTAATGGTCTTGAGTTTTGTTATGTTATCTCAAAGCGTCACCTAGATGTTTGTCCACTTCCTGTTTGGCGTCCTCGTCACCATATTTGATTGGCTGTCACGGGCAAACAAAAATGAAATTGAAAAATCTGACCAGTATCGTTTGTGCGGCTTGGGCAGAAGATCATCTCCAACAAGTTTCGTGAAAATCTGAGGAAATTTGTAACCGCTGAAACTTTTCGTAGAGTTTGGACTAAATCCAATATGGCGGAGGTCCAGTATGGCCAAAAGTGATGTAATAGGGGTCAATCAACTCAAGTCAGTCCAGGGATTCCAACGGTGCTTAATTTGTGAAAATCGAACACACCGTTCAATTGTTACATGCGTAAATGTGAGTCCAGATTCGACCTATTGGTGGCGCTAGAGTGTTCGGCATAGAGCTTTGTAAATTCGTGAGAGTGATCATGGGACGGTCCTGAATCAGGGCGCTAAATTTCATAATAATAATGACTTGCAAATACCTTTCAACCCAGCTTTTCAACTTTCAGCCAAACTTTGACCTGTTGGTGGCGCTAGACGGCTGGGTTTAGAGGTCCGTAAATGAGTGTGAGTGGTCAGTGGAGTGTCCCGAAACTTTCTGCCAAAAAATCTGCACTTTTTAGCCAGGCGTTCTATGGGCTGCCATAGACTCCAATGGCAGAAGTGTAATAATAATAATAATAATAATAATAATAGGAAAAACTACTAAAACAATGGGTGCCTTCGCAGCTTCGCTGCTAGGCCCCCAAATATAGCTGCAAGCAGCAATGCGGGGGCCTAGCAGAGCGCTATAGAGCAGAGCGCAGAGCTAGCACTCAGCAGCAAGAGGACAAATTACACCAACGTCTTTCTGCGTTCTCACAATCCCTCTATCAAGTTTGGACTTCATACACCAAAGTGTTGCTGAGATGTGAGCTCACTTTCTTTATTACAGCCCCCCTAGAGGCCAAATAAGACCACTTTCCTTCATGTCCTCACAATCAGCTAATATGTCCCTGTACCAAATTTGGACTTCATACACCGAAGTGTTGCTGAGATACGAGCTCATTTCCTGTATTACAGCGCCCCCTATAGAGGCCAAATGATTCCAATTTCCTAGTGTGTCATCATAATCAGGTAACAGGTCCTTATACCAAGTTTGGACTTTGTACACCAAAGCGTTGCTGAGATACAAGCTCACTTCCTGTATTACAGCGCCCCCTATAGAGGCCACATGATGCCAATTTCCTAGTGCGTCCTCACAATCAGATACCAAGTCCCTGTACCAAGTTTGGACTTCATACATTAAAGCATAGCCGAGATGTTAGCCCACTTCCTGTTTGGTGGCTTCATCGCCATATTTGATTGGCTGTCACGGGCAAACAAAAATGAAATTAAAAAATCTGACAAGTATCGTTTGTGCGGCTCGGTCTGAAGATCATCTCCGACAAGTTCTGTGAAAATCGGATGAAATTTGTAACCGCTGAAACTTTTCGTAGAGTTTGGACTAAATCCAATATGGCGAGGTCCAATATGGCGGAAAGTGATAGGTTAGGGGTCGATGAACTCTGTATGGTCCAAGGATTCAGACACTACCTCAATTGTGAATATCAGACAAAAGAGTCAAGGATCACGCGCATGAACGCATGTCCAGCATTGAACTGGTGGTGGCGCTAGTGTGTTCAATGTATATGCACGAAAATTGGTGTGAGTGATTGGGACAGTGTCCTGACTAATGGTCTCGAGTTTAGTTATATAAACTCAAAGCGTCACCTAGATGTTTGTCCACTTCCTGTTTGGCGGCTTCGTCACAATATTTGATTGGCTGTCACGGGCAAATAAAAATGAAATTGAAAAATCTGACAAGTATCGTTTGTGCGGCCCGGGCAGAAGATCATCTCTAACAAGTTTCGTGAAAATCGGAGGAAATTTGTAACCGCTGAAACTTTTCGTAGAGTTTGGACTAAATCCAATATGGCGGAGGTCCAGTATGGCCGAAAGTGACGTAATAGGGGTCAATCAACTCAAGTCAGTCCAGGGATTCCAACGGTGCTTAATTTGTGAAAATCGAACACACCGTTCAATTGTTACATGCGTAAATGTGAGTCCAGATTCGACCTATTGGTGGCGCTAGAGTGTTCGGCATAGAGTTCTGTAAATTGGTGAGAGTGATCATGGGACGGTCCTGAATCAGGGTGCTAAATTTCATAATAATAATGACTTGTGAATACCTTTCAACCCAGCTTTTCAACTTTCGGCCAAACTTTGACCTGTTGGTGGCGCTAGATGGCTGGGTTTAGAGATCTGTAAATTAGCATTAGTGGTCAGTGGAGTGTCCCGAAACTTTCTGGCAAAAAATCTGAACTTTTTAGCCAGGCGTTCTATGGGCTGCCATAGACTCCAATGGCAGAAGTGTAATAATAATAATAAATATAGCTGCAAGCAGCAATGCGGGGGCCTAGCAGAGCGCTATAGCAGAAATGGCGTTGCCACGGCATGAGCAAGCACTTACAGCAAGAGGCCAAATTACACCAATGTCTTTGTGCGGTCTCACAATCAGCTACCATGTCCCTCTACCAAGTTTGGACTTCATACACCAAAGTGTTGCTGAGATGTGAGCTCACTTTCATTATTACAGCACCCCTAGAGGCCAAATGAGACCACTTTCCTTCATGTCCTCACAATCAGCTAATATGTCCCTGTACCAAGTTTGGACTTCATACACCGAAGTGTTGCTGAGATACGAGCTCACTTCCTGTATTACAGCGCCCCCTATAGAGGCCAAATGATTCCAATTTCCTAGTGCATCATCATAATCAGGTAACAGGTCCTTATACTAAGTTTGGAGTTTGTACACCAAAGCGTTGCTGAGATACAAGCTCACTTCCTGTATTACAGCGCCCCCTATAGAGGCCACATGATGCCAATTTCCTAGTGCGTCCTCACTATCAGATACCAAGTCCCTGTACCAAGTTTGGACTTCATACATTAAAGCATAGCCGAGATGTTAGCCCACTTCCTGTTTGGTGGCTTCATCGCCATATTTGATTGGCTGTCACGGGCAAACAAAAATGAAATTAAAAAATCTGACAAGTATCGTTTGTGCGGCTCGGTCTGAAGATCATCTCCGACAAGTTCTGTGAAAATCGGATGAAATTTGTAACCGCTGAAACTTTTCGTAGAGTTTGGACTAAATCCAATATGGCGGAGGTCCAATATTGCGGAAAGTGATAGGTTAGGGGTCGATGAACTCTGTATGGTCCACGGATTCAGACACTACCTCAATTGTGAAAATCAGACAAAAGAGTCAAGGATCACGCGCATGAACGCATGTCCAGCATTGAACTGGTGGTGGCGCTAGTGTGTTCAATGTATATGCACGAAAATTGGTGTGAGTGATTGGGACAGTGTCCTGACTAATGGTCTCGAGTTTTGTTACATTAACTCAAAGCGTCACCTAGATGTTTGTCCACTTCCTGTTTGGCGGCTTCGTCACAATATTTGATTGGCTGTCACGGGCAAATAAAAATGAAATTGAAAAATCTGACCAGTATCGTTTGTGCGGCCCGGGCAGAAGATCATCTCTAACAAGTTTCGTGAAAATCTGAGGAAATTTGTAACCGCTGAAACTTTTCGTAGAGTTTGGACTAAATCCAATATGGCGGAGGTCCAGTATGGCGGTAAGTGACGTAGTAGGGGTCATTCAACTCAAGTCATTCCAGGGATTCCAACGGTGCTTGATTTGTGAAAATCGAACACACCGTTCAATTGTTACATGCGTGAATGTGAGTCCAGATTCGACCCATTGGTGGCGCTAGAGTGTTCGGCATAGGGTTCTGTAAATTGGTGAGAGTGATCATGGGACGGTCCTGAATCAGGGCGCTAAATTTCATAATAATAATGACTTGCAAATACCTTTCAACCCAGCTTTTCAACTTTCGGCCAAACTTTGACCTGTTGGTGGCGCTAGATGGCTGGGTTTAGAGATCTGTAAATTAGCGTTAGTGGTCAGTGGAGTGTCCCGAAACTTTCTGGCAAAAAAACTGAACTTTTTAGCCAGGCGTTCTATGGGCTGCCATAGACTCCAATGGCAGAAGTGTAATAATAATAATAATAAATATAGCTGCAAGCAGCAATGCGGGGGCCAAGCAGTGCGCTATAGCAGGAATGGCGTTGCCATGGCATGAGCAACCACTCACAGCAAGTTTGATGGCAATTGGATAAAGAACGGCTGAGAAATAAGCTCATTTACTTTGTTACAGCGCCCCTAGAGGCCAAATTACACCAATGTCCTTGTGCGTTCTTACAATCAGCTCCCATGTCCGTCTACCAAGTTTGGACTTCATACACCAAAGTGTTGCTGAGATGTGAGCTCATTTTCTTTATTGCAACACCCCTAGAGGCCAAATGAGACCACTTTCCTTGCATGTCCTCACAATCAGATAATATGCCCATGTATCACGTTTGGACTTCATACAACGAAGCGTTGCTGAGATTTGAGCCCACTTCATGTATTACAGCGCCCCCTATAGAGGCCAAATGATGCCAATTTCCTACTGTGTCCTCACAATCAGATACCAAGTCCCTGTACCAAGTTTGGACTTCATACATCAAAGCGTTGCTGAGATACAAGCTCACTTCCTGTATTGCAGCGCCCCCTGTAGAAGCCAAATGACGCCAGTTTCCTAGTGCATCCCCACAATCAGGTACCAAGTCTCTATACCAAATTTGGACTTCGTACATCAAAGCGTTGCTGAGATACAAGCTCACTTCCTGTATTGCAGCGCCCCCTATAGAGGCCAAATGAATTTCCTAGGGCGTCCTCACAATCAGATACCAAGTCCCTGTACCAAGTTTGGACTTCATACATTAAAGAGTAGCCGAGATGTTAGCCCACTTCCTGTTAGGCGGCATCGTCGCCATGTGTAATTGGCTGTCACGGGCAAACAAACTTGAAAATAAAAAATCTGACAAGTATAGTTTGTGCGGCTCGGTCTGAAGATCATCTCCGCCAAGTTCTGTGAAAATCGGATGAAATTTGTAACCGCTGAAACTTTTCGTAGAGTTTGGACTAAATCCAATATGGCGGAGGTCCAATATGGCGGAAAGTGGCGGGATAGGGGTCGATGAACTCGAGATTGTTCAAGGATTCAGACGCTACCTCAATTGTGAAAATCAGACAAAAGAGTCAAGGATCACACGCATGAACGCATGTCCAGCTTTGAACTGGTGGTGGCGCTAGAGTGTTCAATGTAGATGCATGAAAATTGCTGTGAGTGATTGGGACAGTGTCCTGACTAATGGTATCAAGTCTTGTTATGTTAACTCAAAGCATCACCTAGATGTTTGTCCACTTCCTGTTTGGTGGCTTCATCACCATATTTGATTGGCTGTCACGGGCAAACAAAAATTAAATTGAAAAATCTGATAAGTATCGTTTGTGCGGCTCGGGGAGAAGATCATCTCCGCCAAGTTCCATGAAAATCGGATGAAATTTCTGACCGCTGAAACTTTTCGTAGAGTTTGGACTAAATCCAATATGGCGGAGGTCCAATATGGCAGAAAGTGACGTAATAGGGGTCATTGAACTTAGGTCAGTCCATGGATTCCAACGATGCCTGATATGTGAAAATCGGACGCACCGTTCAATGGTCACATGCGTGAATGCAATCCAGGTTCGACCCATTGGTGGCGCTAGAGTGTGGGGCATAGAGTTCTGGAAATTGGTGAGAGTGATCATGGGACAGTGCTGAATCAGTGTGCCAAATTTCATAACTTTAGACCCAGCGGTTCAATTTTTGGCCAGATTTTGACCTGTTGGTGGCGCTAGATGGCTGGGTTTAGAGGTCCGTAAATGAGTGTGAATGGTCAGTGGAGTGTCCCGAAACTTTCTGCCAAAAAATCTGCACTTTTTAGCCAGGCGTTCTATGGGCTGCCATAGACTCCAATGGCAGATGTGTAATAATAATAATAGGAAAAGCTAGTAACTCAATGGGTGCCTTCGCAGCTTCGCTGCTTGGCCCCCAATAATAGGAAAAACTACTAACTCAATGGGTGCCTTCGCAGCTTCGCTGCTAGGCCCCCAAATATAGCTGCAAGCAGCAATGCGGGGGCCAAGCAGTGCGCTATAGCAGGAATGGCGTTGCCATGGGATGAGCAAGCACTCACAGCAAGTTTGATGGCAATTGGATAAAGAACGGCTGAGAAATAAGCTAATTTACTTTGTTAAAGCACAACTAGAGGCCAAATTACACCAATGTCCTTGTGCGTTCTTACAATCAGCTCCCATATCCGTCTACCAAGTTTGGACTTCATACACCAAAGTGTTGCTGAGATGTGAGCTCACTTTCTTTATTGCAACACCCCTAGAGGCCAAATGAGACCACTTTCCTTGCATATCCTCACAATCAGCTAATATGTCCATGTATCAAGTTTGGACTTCATACAACGAAGCGTTGCTGAGATATGAGCCCACTTCCTGTATTACAGCGCCCCCTATAGAGGCCAAATGATGCCAATTTCCTACTGTGTCCTCACAATCAGATACCAAGTCCCTGTACCAAGTTTGGACTTCATACATCAAAGCGTTGCTGAGATACAAGCTCACTTCCTGTATTGCAGCGCCCCCTGTAGAGGCCAAATGACGCCAATTTCCTAGTGCATCCCCACAATCAGGTACCAAGTCTCTATACCAAGTTTGGACTTCGTACATCAAAGCATTGCTGAGATACAAGCTCACTTCCTGTATTGCAGCGCCCCCTATAGAGGCCAAATGATGCCAATTTCCTAGTGCGTCCTCACAATCAGATACCAAGTCCCTGTACCAAGTTTGGACTTCATACATTAAAGCGTAGCCGAGATGTTAGCCCACTTCCTGTTAGGCGGCATCGTCGCCATGTGTGATTTGCTGTCACGGGCAAATAAACTTAAAATTAAAAAATCTGACAAGTATCGTTTGTGCGGCTCGGTCTGAAGATCATCTCCGCCAAGTTCTGAGAAAATCGGAAGAAATTTGTAACCGCTGAAACTTTTCGTAGAGTTTGGACTAAATCCAACATGGCGGAGGTCCAATATGGCGGAAAGTGACGGGATAGGGGTCGATGAACTTGGGATGTTCCAAGGATTAAGACGCTACCTCAATTGTGAAAATCAGACAAAAGAGTCAAGGATCACGCGCATGAACGCATGTCCAGCATTGAACTGGTGGTGGCGCTAGAGTGTTCAATGTATATGCATAAAAATTGCTGTGAGTGATTGGGACAGTGTCCTGACTAATGGTATCGAGTTTTGTTATGTTAACTCAAAGCGTCACGGAGATGTTAGTCCACTTCCTGTTTGGCGGCTTCATCACCATATTTGATTGGCTGTTACAGGCAAACAAAAATGAAATTGAAAAATCTGACAAGTATCGTTTTTGCGGCTCGGGCAGAAGATCATCTCCGCCAAGTTCTGTGAAAATCGGATGAAATTTGTAACCGCTGAAACTTTTCGTAGAGTTTGGACTAAATCCAATATGTCGGAGGTCCAATATTGCAGAAAGTGACGGGATAGGAGTCGATGAACTCGGGATGGTCCAGGGATTCAGACGCTACCTCAATTGTGAAAATCAGACAAAAGAGTCAAGGAATACGCGCATGAACGCATGTCCAGCATTAAACTGGTGGTGGCGCTAGAGTATTCAATGTATGCATAAAAATTGCTGTGAGAGATTGGGACAGTGTCCTGACTAATGGTACCGAGTTTTGTTATGTTAGCTCAAAATGCCACAGAGATGTTAGTCCACTTCCTGTTTGGCAGCTTCATCGCCATATTTGATTGGCTGTCACGGGCAAACAAAAATGAAATTGAAAAATCTGACAAGTATCTTTTGTGCGGCTCGGGAAGAAGATCATCTCCGCCAAGTTCCATGAAAATCGGATGAAATTTCTGACCGCTGAAACTTTTTGTAGAGTTTGGACTAAATCCAATATGACGGAGGTCCAATATGGCGGAAAGTGACGTAATAGGGTTCATTGAAATTAGGTCGGTCCAGGGATTCCAACGGTGCCTGATATGTGAAAATCGGACGCACCGTTCAATGGTCACATGCGTGAATGCAATCCAGGTTCGACCCATTGGTGGCGCTAGAGTGTTGGGCATAGAGTTCTGTAAATTGGTGAGAGTCATCATGGGACAGTGCTGAATCAGTGTGCCAAATGTCATAACTTTAGACCCAGCGGTTCAATTTTCGGCCAGATTTTGACCTGTTGGTGGCGCTAGATGGCTGGGTTTAGAGGTCCGTAAATGAGTGTGAGTGGTCAGTGGAGTGTCCCGAAACTTTCTGCCAAAAAATCTGAACTTTTTAGCCAGGCGTTCTATGGGCTGCCATAGACTCCAATGGCAGAAGTGTAATAATAGGAAAAGCTAGTAACTCAATGGGTGCCTTCGCAGCTTCGCTGCTTGGCCCCCAATAATAATAGGAAAAACTACTAACTCAATGGGTGCCTTCGCAGCTTCGCTGCTAGGCCCCCAAATATAGCTGCAAGCAGCAATGCGGGGGCCAAGCAGTGCGCTATAGCAGGAATGGCGTTGCCATGGGATGAGCAAGCACTCACAGCAAGTTTGATGGCAATTGGATAAAGAACGGCTGAGAAATAAGCTAATTTACTTTGTTAAAGCACAACTAGAGGCCAAATTACACCAATGTCCTTGTGCGTTCTTACAATCAGCTCCCATATCCGTCTACCAAGTTTGGACTTCATACACCAAAGTGTTGCTGAGATGTGAGCTCACTTTCTTTATTGCAACACCCCTAGAGGCCAAATGAGACCACTTTCCTTGCATATCCTCACAATCAGCTAATATGTCCATGTATCAAGTTTGGACTTCATACAACGAAGCGTTGCTGAGATATGAGCCCACTTCCTGTATTACAGCGCCCCCTATAGAGGCCAAATGATGCCAATTTCCTACTGTGTCCTCACAATCAGATACCAAGTCCCTGTACCAAGTTTGGACTTCATACATCAAAGCGTTGCTGAGATACAAGCTCACTTCCTGTATTGCAGCGCCCCCTGTAGAGGCCAAATGACGCCAATTTCCTAGTGCATCCCCACAATCAGGTACCAAGTCTCTATACCAAGTTTGGACTTCGTACATCAAAGCATTGCTGAGATACAAGCTCACTTCCTGTATTGCAGCGCCCCCTATAGAGGCCAAATGATGCCAATTTCCTAGTGCGTCCTCACAATCAGATACCAAGTCCCTGTACCAAGTTTGGACTTCATACATTAAAGCGTAGCCGAGATGTTAGCCCACTTCCTGTTAGGCGGCATCGTCGCCATGTGTGATTTGCTGTCACGGGCAAATAAACTTAAAATTAAAAAATCTGACAAGTATCGTTTGTGCGGCTCGGTCTGAAGATCATCTCCGCCAAGTTCTGAGAAAATCGGAAGAAATTTGTAACCGCTGAAACTTTTCGTAGAGTTTGGACTAAATCCAACATGGCGGAGGTCCAATATGGCGGAAAGTGACGGGATAGGGGTCGATGAACTTGGGATGTTCCAAGGATTAAGACGCTACCTCAATTGTGAAAATCAGACAAAAGAGTCAAGGATCACGCGCATGAACGCATGTCCAGCATTGAACTGGTGGTGGCGCTAGAGTGTTCAATGTATATGCATAAAAATTGCTGTGAGTGATTGGGACAGTGTCCTGACTAATGGTATCGAGTTTTGTTATGTTAACTCAAAGCGTCACGGAGATGTTAGTCCACTTCCTGTTTGGCGGCTTCATCACCATATTTGATTGGCTGTTACAGGCAAACAAAAATGAAATTGAAAAATCTGACAAGTATCGTTTTTGCGGCTCGGGCAGAAGATCATCTCCGCCAAGTTCTGTGAAAATCGGATGAAATTTGTAACCGCTGAAACTTTTCGTAGAGTTTGGACTAAATCCAATATGTCGGAGGTCCAATATTGCAGAAAGTGACGGGATAGGAGTCGATGAACTCGGGATGGTCCAGGGATTCAGACGCTACCTCAATTGTGAAAATCAGACAAAAGAGTCAAGGAATACGCGCATGAACGCATGTCCAGCATTAAACTGGTGGTGGCGCTAGAGTATTCAATGTATGCATAAAAATTGCTGTGAGAGATTGGGACAGTGTCCTGACTAATGGTACCGAGTTTTGTTATGTTAGCTCAAAATGCCACAGAGATGTTAGTCCACTTCCTGTTTGGCAGCTTCATCGCCATATTTGATTGGCTGTCACGGGCAAACAAAAATGAAATTGAAAAATCTGACAAGTATCTTTTGTGCGGCTCGGGAAGAAGATCATCTCCGCCAAGTTCCATGAAAATCGGATGAAATTTCTGACCGCTGAAACTTTTTGTAGAGTTTGGACTAAATCCAATATGACGGAGGTCCAATATGGCGGAAAGTGACGGGATAGGGGTCGATGAACTCAAGATTGTTCAAGGATTCAGACGCTACCTCAATTGTGAAAATTAGACAAAAGAGTCAAGGATCACGAGCATGAACGCATGTCCAGCTTTGAACTGGTGGTGGCGCTAGAGTGTTCAATGTATATGCACGAAAATTGGTGCGAGTGATTGGGGCAGTGTCCTGACTAATGGTATCAAGTCTTGTTATGTTAACTCAAAGCGTCACCTAGATGTTTGTCCACTTCCTGTTTGGTGGCTTCATTGCCATATTGGATTGGCTGTCACGAGCAAACAAAAATGAAATTAAAAAATCTGACCAGTATCGTTTGTGTGGCTCGGTCTGAAGATCATCTCCTCCAAGTTCTGTGAAAATCGGATGAAATTTGTAACCGCTGAAACTTTTCGTAGAGTTTGGACTAAATCCAATATGGCGGAGGTCCAATATGGCGGAAAGTGACGGGATAGGGGTCATTGAACTTAGGTCGGTCCAGGGATTCCAACGGTGCCTGATATGTGAAAATCGGACGTACCATTCAATGGTCACATGCATGAATGCAATCCAGGTTCGACCCATTGGTGGCGCTAGAGTGTTGGGCATAGAGTTCTGGAAATTGGTGAGAGTGATCATGGGACAGTGCTGAATCAGTGTGCCTAATTTCATAACTTTAGACCCAGCGGTTCAATTTTCGGCCAGATTTTGACCTGTTGGTGGCGCTAGATGGCTGGGTTTAGAGGTCCGTAAATGAGTGTGAATGGTCAGTGGAGTGTCCCGAAACTTTCTGCCAAAAAATCTGCACTTTTTAGCCAGGCGTTCTATGGGCTGCCATAGACTCCAATGGCAGAAGTGTAATAATAGGAAAAGCTAGTAACTCAATGGGTGCCTTCGCAGCTTCGCTGCTTGGCCCCCAAATATAGCTGCAAGCAGCAATGCGGGGGCCAAGCAGTGCGCTATAGCAGGAATGGCGTTGCCATGGGATGAGCAAGCACTCACAGCAAGTTTGATGGCAATTGGATAAAGAACGGCTGAGAAATAAGCTCATTTACTTTGTTAAAGCACAACTAGAGGCCAAATTACACCAATGTCCTTGTGCGTTCTTACAATCAGCTCCCATATCCGTCTACCAAGTTTGGACTTCATACACCAAAGTGTTGCTGAGATGTGAGCTCACTTTCTTTATTGCAACACCCCTAGAGGCCAAATGAGACCACTTTCCTTGCATATCCTCACAATCAGCTAATATGTCCATGTATCAAGTTTGGACTTCATACAACGAAGCGTTGCTGAGATATGAGCCCACTTCCTGTATTACAGCGCCCCCTATAGAGGCCAAATGATGCCAATTTCCTACTGTGTCCTCACAATCAGATACCAAGTCCCTGTACCAAGTTTGGACTTCATACATCAAAGCGTTGCTGAGATACAAGCTCACTTCCTGTATTGCAGCGCCCCCTGTAGAGGCCAAATGACGCCAATTTCCTAGTGCATCCCCACAATCAGGTACCAAGTCTCTATACCAAGTTTGGACTTCGTACATCAAAGCATTGCTGAGATACAAGCTCACTTCCTGTATTGCAGCGCCCCCTATAGAGGCCAAATGATGCCAATTTCCTAGTGCGTCCTCACAATCAGATACCAAGTCCCTGTACCAAGTTTGGACTTCATACATTAAAGCGTAGCCGAGATGTTAGCCCACTTCCTGTTAGGCGGCATCGTCGCCATGTGTGATTTGCTGTCACGGGCAAATAAACTTAAAATTAAAAAATCTGACAAGTATCGTTTGTGCGGCTCGGTCTGAAGATCATCTCCGCCAAGTTCTGAGAAAATCGGAAGAAATTTGTAACCGCTGAAACTTTTCGTAGAGTTTGGACTAAATCCAACATGGCGGAGGTCCAATATGGCGGAAAGTGACGGGATAGGGGTCGATGAACTTGGGATGTTCCAAGGATTAAGACGCTACCTCAATTGTGAAAATCAGACAAAAGAGTCAAGGATCACGCGCATGAACGCATGTCCAGCATTGAACTGGTGGTGGCGCTAGAGTGTTCAATGTATATGCATAAAAATTGCTGTGAGTGATTGGGACAGTGTCCTGACTAATGGTATCGAGTTTTGTTATGTTAACTCAAAGCGTCACGGAGATGTTAGTCCACTTCCTGTTTGGCGGCTTCATCACCATATTTGATTGGCTGTTACAGGCAAACAAAAATGAAATTGAAAAATCTGACAAGTATCGTTTTTGCGGCTCGGGCAGAAGATCATCTCCGCCAAGTTCTGTGAAAATCGGATGAAATTTGTAACCGCTGAAACTTTTCGTAGAGTTTGGACTAAATCCAATATGTCGGAGGTCCAATATTGCAGAAAGTGACGGGATAGGAGTCGATGAACTCGGGATGGTCCAGGGATTCAGACGCTACCTCAATTGTGAAAATCAGACAAAAGAGTCAAGGAATACGCGCATGAACGCATGTCCAGCATTAAACTGGTGGTGGCGCTAGAGTATTCAATGTATGCATAAAAATTGCTGTGAGAGATTGGGACAGTGTCCTGACTAATGGTACCGAGTTTTGTTATGTTAGCTCAAAATGCCACAGAGATGTTAGTCCACTTCCTGTTTGGCAGCTTCATCGCCATATTTGATTGGCTGTCACGGGCAAACAAAAATGAAATTGAAAAATCTGACAAGTATCTTTTGTGCGGCTCGGGAAGAAGATCATCTCCGCCAAGTTCCATGAAAATCGGATGAAATTTCTGACCGCTGAAACTTTTTGTAGAGTTTGGACTAAATCCAATATGACGGAGGTCCAATATGGCGGAAAGTGACGTAATAGGGTTCATTGAAATTAGGTCGGTCCAGGGATTCCAACGGTGCCTGATATGTGAAAATCGGACGCACCGTTCAATGGTCACATGCGTGAATGCAATCCAGGTTCGACCCATTGGTGGCGCTAGAGTGTTGGGCATAGAGTTCTGTAAATTGGTGAGAGTCATCATGGGACAGTGCTGAATCAGTGTGCCAAATGTCATAACTTTAGACCCAGCGGTTCAATTTTCGGCCAGATTTTGACCTGTTGGTGGCGCTAGATGGCTGGGTTTAGAGGTCCGTAAATGAGTGTGAGTGGTCAGTGGAGTGTCCCGAAACTTTCTGCCAAAAAATCTGAACTTTTTAGCCAGGCGTTCTATGGGCTGCCATAGACTCCAATGGCAGAAGTGTAATAATAGGAAAAGCTAGTAACTCAATGGGTGCCTTCGCAGCTTCGCTGCTTGGCCCCCAATAATAAATATAGCTGCAAGCAGCAATGCGGGGGCCTAGCAGAGCGCTATAGCAGGAATGGCGTTGCCATGGCATGAGCAAGCACTCATAGCAAGAGGCCAAATTACACCTATGTCCTTGTGCGTTCTCACAATCAGCTACCATGTCCCTCTACCAAGTTTGGACTTCATACACCAAAGTGTTGCTGAGATGTGAGCTCAATTTCTTTATTACAGCACCCCTAGAGGCCAAATGAGACCACTTTCCTTGCATGTCCTCACAATCAGCTAATATGTCCCTGTACCAAGTTTGGACTTTGTACACCAAAGCGTTGCTGAGATACAAGCTCACTTCCTGTATTACAGCGCCCCCTATAGAGGCCACATGATGCCAATTTCCTAGTGCGTCCTCACAATCAGATACCAAGTCCCTGTACCAAGTTTGGACTTCATACATTAAAGCATAGCCGAGATGTTAGCCCACTTCCTGTTTGGTGGCTTCATCGCCATATTTGATTGGCTGTCACGGGCAAACAAAAATGAAATTAAAAGATCTGACAAGTATCGTTTGTGCGGCTCGGTCTGAAGATCATCTCTGACAAGTTCTGTGAAAATCAGATGAAATTTGTAACCGCTGAAACTTTTCGTAGAGTTTGGACTAAATCCATAATGGCGGAGGTCCAATATGGCGGAAAGTGATAGGATAGGGGTCGATGAACTCTGTATGGTCAAAGGATTCAGACACTACCTCAATTGTGAAAATCAGACAAAAGAGTCAAGGATCACGCGCATGAACACATGTCCAGCATTGAACTGGTGGTGGCGCTAGAGTGTTCAATGTATATGCACATAAATTGCTGTGAGTGATTGAGACAGTGTCCTGACTAATGGTATCGAGTTTTGTTATGTTAGCTCAAAATGCCACAGAGATGTTAGTCCACTTCCTGTTTGGCAGCTTCATCGCCATATTTGATTGGCTGTCACGGGCAAACAAAAATGAAATTGAAAAATCTGACAAGTATCTTTTGTGCGGCTCGGGAAGAAGATCATCTCCGCCAAGTTCCATGAAAATCGGATGAAATTTCTGACCGCTGAAACTTTTTGTAGAGTTTGGACTAAATCCAATATGACGGAGGTCCAATATGGCGGAAAGTGACGTAATAGGGTTCATTGAAATTAGGTCGGTCCAGGGATTCCAACGGTGCCTGATATGTGACAATCGGACGCACCGTTCAATGGTCACATGCGTGAATGCAATCCAGGTTCGACCCATTGGTGGCGCTAGAGTGTTGGGCATAGAGTTCTGTAAATTGGTGAGAGTCATCATGGGACAGTGCTGAATCAGTGTGCCAAATGTCATAACTTTAGACCCAGCGGTTCAATTTTCGGCCAGATTTTGACCTGTTGGTGGCGCTAGATGGCTGGGTTTAGAGGTCCGTAAATGAGTGTGAGTGGTCAGTGGAGTGTCCCGAAACTTTCTGCCAAAAAATCTGAACTTTTTAGCCAGGCGTTCTATGGGCTGCCATAGACTCCAATGGCAGAAGTGTAATAATAGGAAAAGCTAGTAACTCAATGGGTGCCTTCGCAGCTTCGCTGCTTGGCCCCCAATAATAGGAAAAACTACTAAAACAATGGGTGCCTTCGCAGCTTCGCTGCTAGGCCCCCAAATATAACCGCAAGCGGTGATTTACGGGGTCCGAGCAAAACGAACATGATGGCATAGCTTTTTAGTTTTACATATGCTTTGATTGTTTGGGCACAATTGTTCAAAAGAAACGTGATCGGATTTCGGTTATCGGATTTCAGTTACCGGATTTCAGCTATCGGATTGGATCAAATCTTGAAAATGGGTTGTTCAAAGGGAAACAAGGATCGATCCTGAAATTGGATTAGATCACATAATCTATTCTTGGTTTTGATCTGGATAAAACCTTCACTTTGTGTCGTTCAAAACTTTTGAGTTGGATTGGAATAAATTTGATGCATAAAATTAGGATTACCCTGTGCTGTAACATTATAGTGTGCTAACCTCCACAACCCAACAGTATTCTAACAATACTTGATTCTACAGGACTATTTATTTGTTGTGGATAAGATGAAGGGTTTGATAATGGAAGGCAGTGTTTCCCACAGAATTGAATTGTATTTGTGGTGGTGGGTTCTGTGTCGGAGTCAATAAGATAAACAGCGTATAATTATACAGTTATACTTGCCTTGCACTACAAGTCCATATTGACAAGTAGCTGTAATGCTGTAATGTTATAGTGTGCTAACCTCCACAACCCAACAGCATTCTATTCTAGTATGCTAACCTCCACAACCCAACAGTATTTTAACACTAATGCTTCAGGTGGGATTTGAACACTCAACATAAGGATGACCAGTACAAGGCATTATCCCACTAAGCCACTGTCAATCCTACATCTTTGCCAGTCACATTCAAATGGTGAAAATGTGTGTTGGTAAACACACAAGAAAAACTCCAAGTATACATTTGACAATAAAATGAATGGCTTTCCTGAAAGAGAACACCTGAAAACGTTTGGAAATTCTGGGACAATTAGACATTTGTAGAGAAGAACAGTAATGGATGAAATATAAATATGATAGACTTAATGATGAAGGAAAAATAGTAAACAAAGAAGTTCCCCTATATGTCTTCGAGTGTGTCGGCATTCTGATTCTTGGCAACTAATGAGTGTGAATGTTGATTGCCTGATGTCATTCAGGTGCTGTTCAATGGTGTGACTCTTCAATAACCAATAGCATGTGCATCTTGAGCCTAAAGCTCTAGCAGGATTCGAACTCTCAACCTAACAAACACCAGCACTAGGCATTATCCCTCTGAGCCACTAACAATCCGACATATTAGGCAGTCACATTCACATGGTGAAAATGTATGTTGGTAAACACACAAAATGGTGTGACTCAGAAGGCTCAATGGTATGGAGTGATGACACGGAGATGGCAGGTTTTGGTGCAACACAAGTTAACTTTATTTGAGTTTCAATTCATCTGTTCTTTTGTTCTTTACTTGTATGTGTGCTGCATCAAAGAGGAAACAAACAGAAAATGGAGTAATCAGTGAAATGGGGTAAATCAGTACAGATCCCAACTCACAAACAAACCAATTGACATTTGAACAATAAACTGAAATCATATGGCTATATAAGGTACAACTAAACAATACTTGACATCCCAAATCAACCAACATCACCTAATCATCTCTCACATGGGACTCCAACACACCAAACCAACAAACAAAGACCTTAACTTTACACATCATGGCAGAGCTACTCTACAAACTGATAAACATCACAAAAGTCATAGTGAGGGTGATTAAAGTGATGACTTACGTTAACTCAAAGACGCACACAGAGCAGGACACACTGGAGTGCTGGGTTGAGATGAACAAAAGAGCGAACTGAGGGCGAGCAAACAATTTATCCTGGTCTGAGCCCCTGCTCCGGAGCTACAGGGTTTCCCAGCGGGTAAACTTTGGAAAGATTTGGAAAAGATTTTTGAAAGACTACAGTCTCAGACCCTCTCACATCTAAAGACAAGTAGTAGAGTTTTAAGTCACAGACTAAGATTTTGCAATGACTAGGGATCTTGCAGGGTCACTATTTACAAGACTGCAACATGATTCCTTTAAATTATTACCCATTGTGCAATAGATAAACAGGAACTGAAAATTATAGCCTACTAAACTCAAAGTCGTATTTTCATGTTTCTGCAGCATTGTTTCATGCGTGACATCCTTAACCGATATAGAGTTGTTCTGTCAAGTGGAAGAGCCGACTAAATATGTATAAGAAATGACAAATATTATAAGAATAACAAATAATTATAGGCTACAGCTTATAATTATACAGTAATACTTGCCTTGCACTACAAGTCCATATTGACAAGTAGCTGTAATGTTATAGTGTGTTATCCTCCACAACCCAACAGCATTCTATTGTAGTATGCTAACATCCACAACTCACTAATGCTTCAAGTGGGATTTGAACTCTCAATCTAAGGATCACCAGTACAAGGCATTATCCCACTGAGCCACTGTCAATCCTACATGTTGGCCAGTCACATTCACATGGTGAAAATGTGTATTGGTAAACACACAAGAAAAACTCCAAGCATGGAGGGGCGATTAGACATTTGTAGAGATGAACACTAATAGATTAAATATAAATATGATAGACTTAATGATGAAGGAAAAATAGTAAACAAAGAAGTTCCCCTGAATGTCATAGAGTGTCTCTGCATTCTGATTCTTGGCAACTGATGAGTGTGAATGTTGATTGCCTGATGTCATTCAGGTGCTGTTCAATGGTGTGAATCTTCAATAACCAATAGTATTCGAGCTAGAGCCTAAAGCACTACCGGGGATTCGAACCCTCAACCTAACAAACACCAGCACTAGGCATTATATTATCCCACTGAGCCACTGACAATCCTACATATTGGGTAGTCACATTCACATGGTGAAAATGTGTGTTGGTAAACACACAAGAAAAACTCCAAGTATATATTTGACAATAAAATGAAGGGCTTTCCTGAAAAAATACACCTGAAAACTTTTGGATATTCTGGGGCAATTAGACATTTGTAGAGAAGAACAGTAATGGATGAAATATAAATATGATAGACTTAATGATGAAGGAAAAATAGTAAACAAAGAAGTTCCCCTATATGTCTTCGAGTGTGTCGGCATTCTGATTCTTGGCAACTAATGAGTGTGAATGTTGATTGCCTGATGTCATTCAGGTGCTGTTCAATGGTGTGACTCTTCAATAACCAATAGCATGTGCATCTTGAGCCTAAAGCTCTAGCAGGATTCGAACTCTCAACCTAACAAACACCAGCACTAGGCATTATCCCTCTGAGCCACTAACAATCCGACATATTAGGCAGTCACATTCACATGGTGAAAATGTGTGTTGGTAAACACACAAAATGGTGTGACTCAGAAGGCTCAATGGTATGGAGTGATGACACGGAGATGGCAGGTTTTGGTGCAACACAAGTTAACTTTATTTGAGTTTCAATTAATCTGTTCTTTTGTTCTTTACTTGTATGTGTGCTGCATCAAAGAGGAAACAAACAGAAAATGGAGTAATCAGTGAAATGGGGTAAATCAGTACAGATCCCAACTCACAAACAAACCAATTGACATTTGAACAATAAACTGAAATCATATGGCTATATAAGGTACAACTAAACAATACTTGACATCCCAAATCAACCAACATCACCTAATCATCTCTCACATGGGACTCCAACACACCAAACCAACAAACAAAGACCTTAACTTTACACATGATGGCAGAGCTACTCTACAAACTGATAAACATCACAAAAGTCATAGTGAGGGTGATTAAAGTGATGACTTACGTTAACTCAAAGACGCACACAGAGCAGGACACACTGGAGTGCTGGGTTGAGATGAACAAAAGAGCGAACTGAGGGCGAGCAAACAATTTATCCTGGTCTGAGCCCCTGCTCCGGAGCTACAGGGTTTCCCAGCGGGTAAACTTTGGAAAGATTTGGAAAAGATTTTTGAAAGACTACAGTCTCAGACCCTCTCACATCTAAAGACAAGTAGTAGAGTTTTAAGTCACAGACTAAGATTTTGCAATGACTAGGGATCTTGCAGGGTCACTATTTACAAGACTGCAACATGATTCCTTTAAATTATTACCCATTGTGCAATAGATAAACAGGAACTGAAAATTATAGCCTACTAAACTCAAAGTCGTATTTTCATGTTTCTGCAGCATTGTTTCATGCGTGACATCCTTAACCGATATAGAGTTGTTCTGTCAAGTGGAAGAGCCGACTAAATATGTATAAGAAATGACAAATATTATAAGAATAACAAATAATTATAGGCTACAGCTTATAATTATACAGTAATACTTGCCTTGCACTACAAGTCCATATTGACAAGTAGCTGTAATGTTATAGTGTGTTATCCTCCACAACCCAACAGCATTCTATTGTAGTATGCTAACATCCACAACTCACTAATGCTTCAAGTGGGATTTGAACTCTCAATCTAAGGATCACCAGTACAAGGCATTATCCCACTGAGCCACTGTCAATCCTACATGTTGGCCAGTCACATTCACATGGTGAAAATGTGTATTGGTAAACACACAAGAAAAACTCCAAGCATGGAGGGGCGATTAGACATTTGTAGAGATGAACACTAATAGATTAAATATAAATATGATAGACTTAATGATGAAGGAAAAATAGTAAACAAAGAAGTTCCCCTGAATGTCATAGAGTGTCTCTGCATTCTGATTCTTGGCAACTGATGAGTGTGAATGTTGATTGCCTGATGTCATTCAGGTGCTGTTCAATGGTGTGAATCTTCAATAACCAATAGTATTCGAGCTAGAGCCTAAAGCACTACCGGGGATTCGAACCCTCAACCTAACAAACACCAGCACTAGGCATTATATTATCCCACTGAGCCACTGACAATCCTACATATTGGGTAGTCACATTCACATGGTGAAAATGTGTGTTGGTAAACACACAAGAAAAACTCCAAGTATATATTTGACAATAAAATGAAGGGCTTTCCTGAAAAAATACACCTGAAAACTTTTGGATATTCTGGGGCAATTAGACATTTATAGAGAAGAACAGTAATGGATGAAATATAAATATGATAGACTTAATGATGAAGGAAAAATAGTAAACAAAGAAGTTCCCCTATATGTCATAGAGTGTGTCGGCATTCTGATTCTTGGCAACTAATGAGTGTGAATGTTAATTGTCTGATGTCATTCAGGTGCTGTTCAATAGTGTGAATCTTCAATAACCAATAGCATGTGCATCTTGAGCCTAAAGCTCTAGCAGGATTCGAACTCTCAACCTAACAAACACCAGTACTAGGCATTATCCCACTCTGCCACTGACAATCATACACGTTCAGCAGTCACATTCAAATGGTGAAAATGTGTGTTGGTAAACACACAAGAAAAACTCCAAGTATACATTTGACAATAAAATGAAGGGCTTTCCTGAAAGAGTACACCTGAAAACTTTTGGATATTCTGGGGAAATTAGACATTTATAGAGAAGAACAGTAATGGATGAAATATAAATATGATAGACTTAATGATGAAGGAAAAATAGTAAACAAAGAAGTTCCCCTATATGTCATAGAGTGTGTCGGCATTCTGTTTCTTGGCAACTAATGAGTGTGAATGTTAATTGTCTGATGTCATTCAGGTGCTGTTCAATAGTGTGAATCTTCAATAACCAATAGCATGTGCATCTTGAGCCTAAAGCTCTAGCAGGATTCGAACTCTCAACCTAACAAACGCCAGCACTAGGCATTATCCCACTCAGCCACTGACAATCATACACATTGAGCAGTCACATTCAAATGGTGAAAATGTATGTTGGCAAACACACAACATCAAGAAAATTCCTAGCATACATTTGACAATAGAATTAAGGGCTTTATAAAAAAGAGTACATATCTGAAAATGTGCACTGTTAATGGTATCCACCTAATGATGGTTGTATGGTTGTTATCCAAGAAAAAAAAATTACTCATATAGGAATATAGGTGATATAGGAGAAATGGGCTGAGTGGTCGAACTTTATTGGCCTATATCTCTGAAATGGAACAATGTATCCAAATTATTTTGATAACTTTTGTGAGGCTTTGTCTAAACATTGTCTGTGAGAATTTTGGTGAAGATTTGATAATTTTTGAAGCCTGTGAAACTTTTTATGATGTTTGGCTTTTCTCTGAAATTGTGGCAAAAGTAAACATTTTTAGAGCATAAGACCAGGGTGAAAAAGATGCATCTGAATGTAGAGATTAATATGATGAAAGAATTTTGAGTCTAGGTGAATCTGGTAAGGAGAAATAAGCGTTTTTGACAAGAGCGCCACCTTTGGGTGCAGTACCCCAAATTTGGGTTATGGGTAGTGGGGGGTACTGGTAACAATACTTGAAAATGTCAAGTTTCTAGGACTTACGGTTTATAGGAATATAGGTGATCTAGGAAAAAAGGCCTAAGTGGTCTAACTTTATTGGCCTATATCTCTGAAATGGAACAAAATATCAAAATTCTGAGCGATAACTTTTGTGAGGCTTGGTCTAAACATTGTCTGTGAGAATTTTGGTGAAGATTCGATTATTTTTGAAGAGTGTGAAACTTTTTATAATGTTTGGCTTTTCCATGAAATTGTGGAAAAAGTAAACATTTGTAGACCATAAGACCAGGGCCAAAAAGATGCATCTGAGTTTAGAGATTAATATTCTGAAAGAATTTTGAGTCTAGGTGAATCTGGTAAGGAGAAATAAGCATAATTAACTTTTTTTTTCAATAGCGCCACCTTTGGGTGCAGTACCCCAAATTTTGGGTTATGGGTAGAGGGGGGTACTGGTAACCATACCTGAACATTTCAAGAGTTTTGGAGTTACGGTTTAGGCTGCAGTATGACTTTTACAGAATTTTGGCCAAAAAATGAACGGTACAGAAACAATAGGGTTCCTGCAGCTACGCTGCTCGGACCCCTAATAATAGGAAAAACTACTAACTCAATGGGTGCCTTCGCAGCTTCGCTGCTAGGCCCCCAATGAACCTTTAAATCTCACTGTGGAATTGAGCAGGCCCTGTCAGACACTAGAAGCACAGCCTGCCTGCACACACACACACACGCACACACACACACACACACACGTAAACACACACATACACATATAAACACAGGCACATATACATTCAAACATATACAGATATGTATACACCCACACATGTATAGACATAAATAAATAAATAAATAAATAAATAAATAAATAAATAAATAAATAAATAAACACAAACACAAAGATTGTGCAGATTGAGGGGGGGTCAGACCTTTATATCTGAGGTGCGTTCAAATTCTCAAGCATAGGCGAGCGTTTGTGAACGTTGGCGAACCGTTTTCCGCTTGCCTTGAGTTTTCGGCGGACGTTTGCGAACAATCGCATACAGTCTGTGTAGGTAGTTCTCCGCGAACATACAGTGGAACTGGGCATGAGCTTGATGAAAATAACAATGCAATTACCGTTACAATGGAATGTTAACACCAAATCGTTCAAATTGAACTGTTCAAAGAAAACCTTTTCACCACAAACATTCGCCACTGTTCGCCAAATTTGAACTTACCTCAGCTTTCCCAGGTGTCCTCCATAATTGCCCACACAGTGGTCCACACAAAGCTTACCTTACTGGGGTCTGTTTACCAAAAGCATAGGTGCTATGAAAGCAACTGCCTTGGTAGTGTCACTGCCAAATGTGAGTCTGTAGATTTGAGTTGAGTTGAACAACTATGCTTTTGGGAAATGGACCCCTGGGCAGAACCAAGTGAGGGCAAACAAGTATAAGCTAGTAGACCACTTGGTTCTCGGCCTTTTACTTGGCCTCTGGTACTGGACTCTACCACGGTACTGTATGAGCATATTGCCCCTTTCACCCCCCTTCTTATTGGTTATTGAGTGCCCTCCTCGATCCCAAACAAAGACACGGAACGCATATTTGATTATGCTTCCCGATTGGCAAACTGATTTTAACCTAATTAGATTTTATCTTGTGATTTGCAATTGGATTATATTCGCTTCCAGCATCTCCACTCTGTCAGTCCCAAGCCAACTCTGCCGACAGCATTCCATGACCCAACTTCCAAGTCGCGTCCCCATAGGTTTTTTGACTTTTTTTACAACAGAGTATGACCAACACTGTCTGTTAAGTGGGGTGTCTTATATTCAGGAGTGTTGCAAACTAGCAACTAGCGGGCTAACCAATGAATGTGCCTTACAAACTTCAATGTGACAGGTTACTTCTGTTCTGTAATTTTAGGAACATGGCTAAGCCATAGAGTGAATGTGGGCAGTTGTTGGGAATGACAGGTGTGTTTGTTTGTCCTTCACATGACCTTATATCGCCCAAATACATTTGGAGAGGATGCTGAGAAGCCTAATTAGCTACAAAGACGTCTTCTGTCCAACAATTTTAATGTGAACTTAGGAATTTGCTGTTTTTGTCACTTGAAAGCTGCATATCCTTATTTCACCATATTTTAAGCAAATACAGTTTATTTAAGATTAGTGAGCATATGTTTTAACCTTTGTTGTCACATCCATGGTTTGCACATATTCTGACAACAAAGTACATGAACACTCGCAGTGGGAAAAACAACGTAATCATGGGGGCGGTCCCTGATATTCCCAGGTAGCATGAACGGACCAAGAGAGAGAGAGAGAGAGAGAGAGAGAGAGAGAGAGAGAGAGAGAGTGAAAGAGAGAGATATGGTCTAAAATGCTTCTGACCAATTCTAAACACAGGCATTGTTAAATTACCCTCTCCCTTCTCTCTCACACACATACTGTACACACACAAATACGCAACACGTGTACACACACACACACACACACACACACGCACACACACACACACACACACACACACACACACACACACACACACACACACACACACACACACCTGCCTTTAAAGCAGCAGGGCGATGTTAAATGAAACATGTTTGGTGCTCGCGCTCAGGTAATTCCATCTGCATGTTAAAGTCTAATTAGTCTCCTCCATGGGGACTCATACACATTGACACTAATTACACACTCAATCTAGACCTCCCACCTCAACCCTTCACCCCGCCTACCACTGCTTCAGGTGTGTGTGTGTGTGTGGGTGGGTGTGTCTGCGTCTGATGAGTTCACATGCAATCAGCTTGATAAGTTTATAACAGGTGTTAGTACGTTTGGTGGCGAAACTGTATTGGAATATACCAGTGTGTGTATGCGTGCAGTACCAGTGTCCACTTTTAAATGTCTGTTCTAATTAATGTCTGTTCACTGATCCAGAAGCTCTCTCTCTCTCTCTCTCTTTCTCTCTCTCTCTCTCTCTCTCTCTCTCTCTCTCTCTCTCTCTCTCTCTCTCTTTCTCTCTCTCTCTCTCTCTCTCTCTCTCTTTCTCTCTCTCTCTCTCTCTCTCTCTCTCTCTCTCTCTCTCTCTCTATCTCTCTCTCTCCCTCCCTCTCTCCTTCTGTCTTGCAAGTTTTTCTCTTCATCTGTCAGTCACTACACTCCTCTCACATCACATCGCAATCTCTCCTCTTTTTCTTCAGTCTTACACCCCTCTCTCTTTCACCACCTCATCAGTACTCCCTCTTTATTTCTCTCCTTCCACCTTTCTAACCCCCCTCTCTCTCTCTCTCTCTCTCTCTCTCTCTCTCTCTCTCTTTCTCTCTCTCTCTCTCTCCATCCCCTCATCCATGGAGCGAGGATTACCCTTAGGTCTGCCTTAATCACTCTCTTCCTTTAAGTGTCAGTTGCTGGGGAGGGGGGGGGGGGGGTGCTAATTCCGATGTGGGGAGGGGGGTCGCCGTGGCAGCAAGGGAAAGGGGTGTCGGCA
>NW_027468633.1:37500-45000 GCF_046254945.1 Alosa pseudoharengus | reverse complement strand
AAGCACCATAATTTTGCCTACCTTGTTGTAGCCCATCTGAAATAACTCCAAGCTTTGCTATGTTCCCTCCATCCTTTTGTTATTTTCAAAAAACGTTTTATATCCATGATGGCCTTGAAGTCTTGAGTTAGTGAATTAGCTTAAATCAGCTTTTCATGTGCTGTTAATCAGCAACAGATAGTACAAGAAAGCAGCAAGTATGGTTACAATTTCTGTACAATTTCTGTAGTTGCTGCATCCATTCATTGTTATTCTCTCTCCTGCTCAAATAAATGTTGTGCGTGAATTAAGTTGATGATAACGTGTTTACAAACTCTGCTTTACAGAAAATATTGTAAATAGTCTACTGTCACGCAGTTAATGGGATACTGTGCAGAGTTGAAAGTTAGGTCAACTTAAACGAAGCCCTTGCTTGGCCGCCTGTGCTGCGCAACGCACACTTAGCTCCTCTCATCTATACAATGTAGTCCCCATTTCTGTTAACCATACATAATTTCAAAGAAAAATATTACCACTCGAGGGAAATCAGTGTGGTGTCCATGTGAAAAAATAGGCATAAATCTAGCGTACACATTTTCACGAATCACTGATGTGTTGATGACATAAATTAGGAAATGTTAGAGGACTTAAGGAGACGTGATGTTGAACTGCATGCCGATGCCATTTAACCCAAATGCCCCAGCGGCAGCACGGGAGAGAAGAGATTAACTGACAGAAGATATGCATTGTCTATAGAGAGGTAATGTTAGATTACATTGTACATTGCAAATATATCACCATGCATTCATAACCTCGTGATTCAGTGAGAATGATCCCAAAACATCGGAAAGTATGTCTTTGTGACAATTCTGTATTACATTTTGTCAAGATGAAAAATCAATAGCTAACTGTTCCCAACTGAACAGTGATTATAGCTATAGCGCTGTGAACGCTCCTGGCTGCGCCTGGCAAATACGCCACCATAATAGCAATCAGCTATGGAACAAGCGTGCCAGTTGTTAAAGGGAATGTGAGATGACGCTCTGATTGCTTTATTGCACGTTACGCCCAAACCACACCCATGATTAATGTAGCTACTTCAGACAACCCCATTTTAGATTTGCGTCGGGCGCAACAGTCAAATATCCCGCCGGTAAAATAGCATCAGTGCCCGAGATCCGCCCACAAAGTGAATTGCGTTTTGCGCAAAGACACTTCCGTTTTAGACCATTAAAATAGGGCCCACAGTGTTTACACGCACAGTCACATTCAGACACACACACACACGCACACGCGCACACACACACACACACACACACTCACACACACACACACACACACACACACACACACACACACACACACCACATCACAGACACACACCCCCACTACACATCACAGCACACACACACACCGCATCACAGACACACAGCCCCACTACACATTACACCACGCACACACCCACACACACACACACACACACACACACACACACACACACACCACATCACAGACACACACCACATCACAGACACACACCCCCACTACACATTACACCACACACACACACACACACACACACACACACACACACACACACACCACATCACAGACACACACACACACACACACACACAGACAAACACACACACACCACATCACAGACACACACCCCCACTACACATCACAGCACACACACACACCGCATCACAGACACACACCCCCACTACACATTACACCACGCACACACCCACACACACACACACACACACACACACACACACACCACATCACAGACACACACCACATCACAGACACACACCCCCACTACACATTACACCACACACACACACACACACACACACACACACACACACACACACACACACACCACATCACAGACACACACCCCCACTACACATCACACCACACACATACACACACACACCATTTGGAGAATGTGGGAATAGAACCAGTGGGGATAGGGCACACCTGCTGTTTTCTTCCATCTCCCAGACGTGCGCAATGCACTGCAAACTGCACGCACGTTGTAGCATTTCCCTACAGCCAATCAGAGCCCTGTATGGACATCACAGCCTATCAGAGCCCTGTATGGACATAACATCCAATCAGTGCCCTGTATGGACATAACAGCCAATCGGAGCCCTGTATAGAAATAACATCCAATCAGAGCCCTGTATGGACATAACAGCCTGAGAAGAAAGTAAAGACTTGTGTATACACACACGCAACCGTCAGCTCCAACATAACTGAATTGAAAGTAAAGAATCGTCTATACACACACGCAACCGTCAGCTCCAACGGAACTGCAAAAGGACGCACATGTCTTTCATATCTGCCTATGAAACATTTAGGATTTTAGTGTAATGGTGAGAGTCAGGAGGTTGTGGATAAACAGCGTGTCGGCTGAAAGAGAGAGAGAGAGAGAGAGAGGAAGAGAGAGAGAAAGAGAGAGGGAGAGAGAGAGTGCATTTAGAGAAAACACACCCATTTCTTGCTGATACTTTCCAACAGCAATTTCAGACTTTAATTTGCTCGTCCATTTTACTCTCTACCCAGTTTCATGATTGACGTGTTGCATACTGAACTGTTTGTGCATGATACTGTTGCATCTCTAGTGTTTGTGTGTGTGTGTGTGTGTGTGTGTGTGTGTGTGTGTGTGTGTGTGTGTGTGTGCGTGTGTGCTTGCGTGTGTGTGTGTGTGCATGATTGACGTGACTGTTGCATCACTAGTGTGTGTGTGTGTGTGTGTGTGTGTGTGTGTGTGTGTGTGTGTGCGTGTGTGCTAGCGTGCATGCGTGTGTGTACAACATTTGCTCTAATATAGCATGGCCACCTAGACCTGTCAGCTGTGGCTTATTGTTTTGGGTTTTGTGAGAACCAGTAAATATATTTTAGATTATTCTGCAGTAAATATATTTTAGATTGTTCTGCAGTAAATATATTCTAGATTATTCTGCAGGAAATATATTCTAGATTATTCTGCAGGAAATCGTGTACTAAACTGCGCCTTTCTCTGCCTTTCTCCACCCATAAACGCAATTTACAAACGTCCACAACTGACTGGCAGCTCCTACATACAAGCGCAGTTGAATGAAGTTAACTGATGACAACATTAAAAAGAATCAAATGTTTAGCGATCATGAAAAAATACCATACATGATAAGATGTAAACAAGCTTGAATTTCCCCTGGGGATCAATAAATTATCTATCTATCTATCTATCTATCTATCTATCTATCTATCTATCTAAGCAGGGAGATAATGAAGATCAGTAGTTCTACTCAAACTACTTGTGCACGTAGGCTATGGAAGATTGGTCAAATAAGCAAGTAGGAAAGTTTAAGTGAATGACGTGAAAGTGAAAGTAAGACATTCGAAAGGCCAACGAAAGTTAGGGTTGCGTTTGGTACAAATACTTTCACCACAAAAACTCCCACTTTCCCCTGGATCCTCCCATGAATGCATATGCATGACATGACAAACGCAATCTGCCACTTTCAGCTCCCGTGACAGGCAGTTTGCGCTTTTACATCATTGCGGCCTGTTTGTACATACCTCGCAATGATTTTACACGCACACTGCGAAATAAATACGCCTGAAGTGGGCGCAAAAGCGTTAGTACATCTGGCCCTGAATGTCATGAGTCAGCTCTTTTGTCTTCCCCCATATTAGCATGTTGTTTTTAGAGTTTTGAGACTAAAGACTTTTCTAACACCAGGCCAATACATCAACTGATGCTGTTGAGCACAGGTCAATGTAGTGCTGCCTGCATATTGAATAGCACTTAACAGTTGTTCTTGTCATCTCAAACATGATTGGTCAGATTTTTCACAAGTGTGTGTGTATGTGTGGGTATGTGTGTGTGTGTGTGTGTGTGTGTGTGTGTGTGTGTGTGTGTGTGTGTGCATGTGTGCGCACGCGTCTGTGTGTGTGTGTGTGTCTGTGTGTGTGTGTGTGTGTGTGTGTGTGTGTGTGTACTCATGTATGTACATTTATGAATATGTGTCAATGTTATGAGAATGTGTGTGTGATTTAACTAAAATGGATTTCCCCCCTGCTGTTTTATTACAGGCTGATGTCTGACACACACTCCACCTTTCACACACGCAGCGGTTGAGGCCGAGGGCTTGATTTCCGACACACGTCTAAGCCTGGTCAACACTCATGGGCGAGGTAGGTCCCGCGTCAACACACACACACACACACACACACACACACACACACACTCTCTCACACACACACTCTCTCTCACACACACACACACACACACACACACACACACACTCACCGGACCAGCACCAAACCTGGCCCAGAGCAGGTCAGATCCTCACCTGTTGGCCTTGTCTGGGGCAGGTATGAGCCAGTGTGGCTATTCGTGAGGTATGATGTAAGAGACATATATATATCCTACGGTCTTATCTGAAAGTCACTCCCGCTGGTAGGATTACAGCTGGCTTGACCCTGCAGAAATCTGATGCTGAGTGAGTGAATGACTCATCTCAAGCAAATGGACTTCCTAGTGAAAGTGTCTAACCATGTCCCCATTCCGATGTCTCCTGTAGTTTCGTCTCACCCCATGTCCCCATTCCGATCTCTCCTGTTGTCTCGTCTCTCTCCAAACGACTCACCACACACACTCACCACACACATACACACACACACACACACACTCACCACACACACACACACACACACACACACACACACACACACACACACACACACACACAACACACACACACACACACACACACTCACCACACACACACACACACACACTCACCACACACTCACACACACACACACACACACACACACACACACACACACACACACACTCACCACACACACACACACACACACACACTCACACACACACACTCACACACACACACACACACACACACACACACACACACACACACTCACACACACTCACCACACACACACACACACACACACACACACACACACATACAGAGACACACACACACACACACACACACACACACACACACACACACACACACATACAGAGACACACATACACACACACAGAGACACACACATACACACACACACACACACACACACATACACACATACAGAGACACACACATACACACACACAGAGACACACACATACACACACACACACACAGAGACAGACACACACACACACACACACACACACACACACACACACACACACACACATACAGAGACACACACTGCCATTACACAAGAGAATCATGTGAATCACGACTTGTGTGTATAACGAAGTACCAGCGTTGTCTCTCCGGTGATAAGTGTGTCTCATAGCCAATCACACAGATGCTGATGCAATTATGAATCCTCTCGTCAAATCACACACCTCTGGAGCAGTCTCTGTGTCGTGCAGTCTCTGCATGTCTGATGGAGCTGATTCGCCATGGATACCTGACGGAATGTCTGACCCCCCACCCCACAATCTCCATTTCTATCCCGTCAGGGTAATTGCATTGCAGTTTAGCTGCGCTGCGGTCGTTGCCATAGGAGCACAGCCGTTTTAGAGACCGTGGTCGTGGTCATCACATTTCTTCTCTTTCTTTCTGTGATCCTTTCTTCTCATTCTTTCTGTGATCCTTTCTTCTCTGTTCTTTCTCTTGTTCTCTTTGTAATGTGTGTTTGTTAAGGAGTGTGTGTAGGGGGAGCCATGGTGCTAATTATTCCAAGTGTGTGTTCAGTGTGTGAGAAAGGCTTATGTGTACATGTGTGTGTGTGTGACTGTGTGTGTCTGTGTGTCTGTGTGTGTGCTTGTTTGTATGTCTGCAGATATTCAATCTGCCTGATTCAGTTACTGAATGAACTAATGGACTTTACTGTAAAATTCACTATTCTTCAGCCCTCACTGATGTATGTGCATTATGCCTACTCACTCTAAGTAACCGATGCTATGTAATATAATCATATAATTCCTAAAACGAATAAGGGTAATGGACTCTGGGAGTGTGTAATAATAGCTATTACCACTCTGGCTATACAAGCATAATGGAAACCCAGACCTTTTCAAGACTAGATGATGCTTTTGAATCCTAGTAAGAAATCAGACCATCCCCCTGACCGATGATAAAGAGGTTTGACAGACAGTCCCAACATTCTGTGCATCACACACATCTCCATGGCAATCTACACAAACATTCCATCCGTCAGGAACATTTTAATGTGTCTAGAGAGGTCCCTTTGATTTCCATGTGTCATTACTGATGAGGGATTTTCACTCAGTTCGTCTGCTTCTAACAAGTCCTCCATCTGAGAGACAGAAGGAGAGAGAGAAAGAGAGAGAGAGAGACGCAGACAGAGAGAGATAATGCTCAAATCCATTCATTTAAAATTGTTCCGTCATTTTGTCTTCAACAGTGACATGAAATAACTGCAACAAAACTATTGCTGTTGGAACAGTTGTCTCTCTTCTCTCACTCGCTTTGTCTCTCTATACCTCTCTCTCTCTCTCTCTCTCTCTCTCTCTCTCTCTCTCTCTCTCTCTCTCCTCCCTCTCTCTCTCTCTCTCTCTCTCTCTCTCTCTCTCTCTCTCTCTCTCTCTCTCTCTCTCTCACTTTGTCTCTCTATACCTCTCTCTCTCTTCTCTCTCTCTCCTCTCTCACTCGCTTTGTCTCTCTATACCTCTCTCTCTCTCTCTCTCTCTCTCTCTCTCTCTCTCTCTCTCACTCGCTTTGTCTCTCTATACTCTCTCTCTCTCTCTCTCTCTCTCTCTCTCTCTCACTCGCTTTGTCTCTCTATACCTCTCTCTCTCTCTCTCTCTCTCTCTCCCTCCCTCTCTCTCTCTCTCTCTCTCTCTCTCTCTCTCCCTCGCTTTGTCTCTCTATACCTCTCTCTCTCTCTCTCTCTCTCTCACTCGCTTTGTCTCTCTATACCTCTCTCTCTCTCTCTCTCTCTCTCTCTCTCACTCGCTTTGTCTCTCTATATCTCTCTCTCTCTCTCTCTCTCTCTCTCTCTCTCTCACTCGCTTTGTCTCTCTATACCTCTCTCTCTCTCTCTCTCTCACTCGCTTTGTCTCTCTATACCTCTCTCTCTCTCTCTCTCTCTCTCTCTCACTCGCTTTGTCTCTCTATACCTCTCTCTCTCTCTCTCTCTCTCTCTCTCTCTCTCTCTCTCTGTCTCTGTCTCTCTCACTCGCTTTGTCTCTCTATACCTCTCTCTCTCTCTCTCTGTCTCTCTCTCTCTCTCTCTCTCTGTCTCTGTCTCTCTCACTCGCTTTGTCTCTCTATACCTCTCTCTCTCTCTCTCTCTCTCTCTCTCTCTCTCTGTCTCTCTCACTCGCTTTGTCTCTCTATACCTCTCTCTCTCTCTCTCTGTCTCTGTCTCTCTCACTTGCTTTGTCTCTCTATATCTCTGTCTCTCTGTCTCTCTCTCTGAGAGAAGAGGAAGAGGAAGAGGAAGAGGGGGATAACTGGTTGACGGAGCCTGTTCCATTAATCTCTCCATCCTGCTACTTGT
>NW_027468633.1:22500-27500 GCF_046254945.1 Alosa pseudoharengus | reverse complement strand
TGTTTCATAATCGCTAAACGTTTGATTTGTTTTAATGTTGTCATCAGCAAACTTCATTCAACTGCGCTTGTGATTGAAGTATGCCGTTCAGTTGTGGACGCTCGTATAGTGCGGTAGAGGGCGGAGAAAGTTTGGTTACCAGATGAGCTGCTGGTTTGAGAAATACTGCGCACAATGAGGAGGCACAGCGTGCGCTATTACCGAACTCGCATAAACAGACACGGCGTACTGTAAACTAGCTAGCTAAGCTAGTGCTAGTAAATCTGCCCCTCTGTGTCAGTCGTCTTTGCTATTTTTCTTTTTGTACGTTGCTGTTAAACAGTAAATCTACATTTAGACTGGGTGGGAATCTTACATAATACCCAATAGGAGTCTTCTACCCACCCTCTCATTAGAATTTGCATAATAGCCGTTTCAGGCACTAGTTAACTAGTGAGCTGCTTCACTGCCACACATGCAAACTAAGACTTCAATTGTTCCACTAGTTCACTAGTGGACAGAAACGGTCAGCTTGTTTCTCTTTTTAGGTGTAACTAGTTAACTAGTGAACAAAATATACATGCCACTAGTTAACTAGTAAGGCCCACAACACCCTCACTAGTAAACTAGAGGGTATTTTTGCCTTTACATGTTAACAAGTGACCATTTTGGCATCTCACTAGTTAACTAGTGGGGCTGAAATGGCCTTCACTAGTTAACTAGTGGGCATTTTGGAGCACACTAGTAAACTAGTGACACTTTTTGCACCTCACTAGTTAACTAGTCGAATGGAAATTGCCATCACTAGTTCACTAGTGGGTGTTTTGGTGCACACTAGTAAACTAGTGACACTTTTTAGATCTCACTAGTTAACTAGTGGGCATTTGTGTCTTCACTAGTTAACTAGTGAGCAGTTCTGCCTTCACTAGTTTACATGTAAGTGTCACACTGAAGCCACTAGTTTACTAGCTAGAGTACCTTTGGCCAGCATGTTAACTTATGTGCCACATGCAAATGTTGTGGGTGGGATTTCGTGAAATTCTGCGCTGTGATTGGTTGTCATGTTCTATTTGGACATAGGGAGCCAATAGAAAGCCTCAATTTCCAGAGTTCTCCACCTCCTAATTTTTATTCTGCGAACATTTTTATTCTGAATTTAGGCTTCAACTAGTTTACTAGTATACATTTATGACCTCACTAGTTAACTACTTTGGACAAAGGATGCATCAACTAGTTAACTAGTGAGCCTGCTGCCATCACCTAGCTAGCTAGTAAGCCATTTATGGTTCACTAGTTAACTAGTGAGGAGTTTTGCCTTCACTAGTAAACATGTGCACATTTTTGGCTGTCACTAGTTAACTAGTGAGACCCAAAAGCCTTCATCTAGCTGACTGGTATGCATTTTGGCCTTTACTAGTTAACTAGTGGGCATTTATGCTGTCACTAGTTAACTAGTGTGCACAAACATGGCTCACTACTTAACTAGTTGACAAAAATGGCTTGCATGTTGGCCTGATATCAAGATATCAGAATAAATGCTCAAGCGGCCAAATTACATAGAAGTTAACAAGTGGGAATTTGACATTCAGTAGTCAGCTAGTAAACATTTTTGTACCTTACTAGTTGACTAGTAAAATACAGAAGTCTTTAAACTAGTTAACTAGTGCACATTTCAGTGTCCACGGTAACGCTTTAGAATAACATGTGCTTATTCGGTATTTACAGTGCATAATAAGCAATTAACAATTCATTACTAACAGTTAGTTAACTGTTGTTATCCTTTAATAACATTAACTAACTGTTAACATGCAGCTTGTAAGTGTTAATAAGCAGCCTTTTAGGTTACTTACAAGCATATTTGTTAACAGTTGTAAGTGTTAACAAGCAGCTTGTTAATGCTTGTTAATGGTGTATAAGACAAAGAGGTGGATAACTAATACGCTTATAAGACCTTTCTTACCTATTTGTAGTAAATTTTGCAGCCCCCCAATCTAAAGCGAGGACCATGTAGTCTATAGTTCCACAAGCCCAACCTTCTATCTCTCTATACAGCTTGGTTTAGCTGTGAGAAATGCACCTTTAAAATGGTTGCAGTGAGCAGGAATTGAACCTCGGTCTCCTGCATCAAAGAGTGCATCACTACTTATTGAGCTACACTACTTTTCTTGTACAGCTGATGAAATTGTTTATTTTGATTCTATATTCCGAAGTGCTATATCACACTAGCTATGCTTTTTACAAATATGTTTCTGATGGAAAAGTGGTGTTTAATTAATGCAGAAACAGACCACGAATGTTCGCCTCTGTTCAAGGCAAACTGAAACATGTTTCAAATCGATCACGAACGTTCGCCTATGTTTGCAACTTTAAACCAGAGCTTTGAATGCACCCACTTATCGTCTTTAAGCCTCGGTTGCTAGGTAACCAAACTATATACAAAGCTGGCATATCTTTAGACTGCTGACAAACTGACAAACTGTTTTATGCGTTCACTGAACAAAGATTATGGAAATTAAACACCACTTTTCCATCAGAAACATATTTGTAAAAAGCATAGCTAGTATGATATAGAACATCGGAATATTTTCCATCAGCCAATTAGGAACAGTAGTGTAGCTCAACAAGTAGTGATGCACTCTTTGATGTGGGAGACCAGGGTTCGATTCCTGCTCACTGCAACAATTTTGAAGGTGTATTTCTCACAGCTAAACCAAGCTAGATAGAGAGATACAGTATAGAGAGATAGAAGGTTGGGCTTGTGGAACTTTAGGCTACATGGTCCTCGCTTTAGATTGGGGGGCTGCAAAATTTACTACAAATAGGTAAGAAAGGTCTCATAAGCGTATTAGTTATCCACCTCTTTGTCTTATACACCATTAACAAGCATTAACAAGCTGCTTGTTAACACTTACAACTGTAAGTAACTTAAAAGGCTGCTTATTATCACTTACAAGCTGCATGTTAACAGTTAGTTAATGTTATTAAAGGATAACAACAGTTAACTAACTGTTAGTAATGAATTGTTAACTGCTTATTATGCACTGTTAATACCTAATAAGCACATGTTATTCTAAAGCGTTACCGTGTCATGGCAATGCAGTAAAAAGTTGAGAATCATTATGAGTGCACACCACACATGCTAACACGCAAACTTGGGTCAAGTCAGGTCAGATCAGTTCGTGTCACAGATATGGAGCACAGAAAGGTCATTTTCCATCACTAAATAAAAAATGGCATTTATTTCCGTAAATCACACACCACATATTTCTGTAAATTGCTCAGCCCCAGAGTATCCCAGCAACATGGCAATTATATTGCCCGATTCAGGACAGTCTGCCCTAAACACACATGAAATGCATGTAGAGCTATAAGCTGGCTGTGGTGAGATACATGTCGAAATATAAGAATTTTTATAATACACTTTTTATATTTTAATTGTTTAAAAATCTAAATAAAATCAATGCTAGTACTAATACATGACATGGCAGATCTGGATAGCCTAGTCTCTGCTGAATAAAACAATATATAATATGTGTGTGTGGCACTTACAATGACCAGAATAAATCCTTATGAATAAAGGTAGTGAAAATGCCCTAAAAACAGCTTAGGGTTCTAAGGGTTAATCGCACCGTGACTATCATGATGATTAATCGCATCGTGACTATCATGATGATTAATCGGCAGTTCCAAAAGGGAGGTATTCTCCTTCAAAATCAGAATCGGTGAGTAACAGACCCAAGACTTCATCACATGAAAACGTTTTATTCCCCATTAGACATATTTCTGCACTATATGTAGAACTGCTTCAGCGTCAATGCAAACAAACTCGCTTCTTCTCATGTTTGATTCACTACTTCCTCAAACAAAGTGTCTTTGTTGGGGGCTTATATTGAAGCCCTGGATGCCTCTAGTGGTAGAAAATAGATTCACGATTTTGTGACTTAGGTGCTTGAAGGGTTAACAGCAGTTTAATTTGCGTAAGTGAGGTGTGTGTGTGTGTCTGTGTGTTTTTGAGTATGGGTTCAGGTGTCTCTTATGTTACAAGATGTCTCGTCCAGGCGGTCTTGAGTGTGTTTTTCATCCATGTGAGTGCGTGTGTGTGTGTGTGTGTGCGTATGCGTGTGCGTGTGTATAAGTGTGTGAGTGTGTGTGTGTGAGAGCAGTGCATGGTAAAGCGAGCAGCAGCTGTGTCCATTTGCACTCTGCTGCCCAGAGATTTCAGACCCCATCATTTCAGGCTCCTTCTCTCTCTCTGTCTCTCTCTCTCTCTCTATCTCTCTCTCTCTTTCTCTCACTCTCTTTCTCACACACACACACAAAACACACAAACCCAGGGTGTGTTATCATACAGTATGTTAATGATAGCATGATATGTACAAACAGACCACACACAAATGAAAGCGTGTGTGTCTGTGTGTGTGAGAGAGAGTATGTGTGTGTGTGTGTTAGAGAGAGAGAGTGTGTGTTTGTGTGTGAAAGAGAGAGAGTGTGTGTCATGTTCTGTTTTGACGTGAGTGAGTGTCATAAAAGTGTGAACATCCGCAGCTCTTGTTCAGCCTCACACTGTAACTCTCCAGGGGAATGTCTTCATATCCAGCCTGCTGTGTGTGTGTGCGCGTGTGTGCGTGCGTGCGTGCGTGTATGCGCCAGAGGCGATTGCTCTAAGACTGCATTACATTAGCCTACTATTCTAACTAGAACATGCTAAAAACGTGTTCAACTTCATGGCTACCGTATTTTCCGGACTATAAGTCGCACTATTTTTCATATTTTTGCTGGTCCTGCGACTCAGGTGCAACATAAATATATATTTATATATATGTTTTTTTTCCTCTTCATGACACATTTTTTGACTGGTGCGACTTATACTCCGATGCGACTTATAGTCCGCAATAAGGTTTTGCCGGTCCTCTCTCGTGACTTCGCACCCCTAACACATTGCTGTGACCACACAGCAAGGCATCTGAAATGACAAGATGGGTAACATAGCCAGACCACTCTCTAAACCTCAATGGAGTTAA
>NW_027468633.1:15000-17500 GCF_046254945.1 Alosa pseudoharengus | reverse complement strand
ACTAGTTAACTAGTGAAGCTAAAATGCGTTCACTAGTTAACTAGTGAGCCTTTTGCCTCCCACTAGTTAACTAGTGTGCATATTTTGGCCCTCACTAGTTAACTAGTTCACACAAACATGGCTCACTAGTTCACACAAAAATGGCTTACATGTACATGACAAAAACTCTCGCCCCACTCTCCTGATGTTGACAAACAAGACTTGATTACACCTAACTGGAATCTTCCGTCACAACTTCACAAGCTAATATATTATGTTATGTAGTTTACTTTTTAAACTATTCTTTAACTATTGCCCTTTTATGTGTTTATGTACTATTACTCTGCTTTTATTTATGTAAAGAACATTGAATGACCCCAGTGTATAAAATGCGCTATTTAAGTGAACTTGACTTAACCTAACTAATATCTGATACTACAGGGTCTTTTTGGTGCCATATTACTGTAAAAGCATAAATGTAATCTAACAGTCACATGCTATTAAGCATTGACTAGCCTGAGGGATGAATGCATGACAGTTTATAACATGGCTATAATACATGGCATTGTCCATTATATGTTTATAATATGGCTATAATGCATGACAATACATGCCATTGTCCATTATATGTTTATAACATGGCTATAAAGGACTTATAAGCACACCTTCCTGTCAATTGCCTTCTTGGGTTTTAGGGATTATGGGATCTGCTGGCATTCTGTCAGCCTATCCCAGGACTAGTTCTTGACTAAAATCATCTGTTCGTGCCACAGTATGTCTTGTTTCTTTAGCTCTTGGGTCAGGTAAACTACAAAAGCGTTCTGGGTTTGAATTTACCTTGATGCGATTGAAACAATTTGTACATCTTCAACAGAATGTCTAAAATGTTGTTATATGTATATACTTATATTTACCCTTTCTGTTATAAGTGCATGTTGTGTGTGATGTCTGTATGCTACTGAGACCTTGAATTTCCTCTTGGGGATCAATAAAGTATCTATCTATCTATCTATCTATCTATCTATCTATCTATCTAAATCCGACACTTTAGGGAAACCCTTTATTTCTCAACACAGTTAAATCTGTTTTCAGCTGCACAGAAGTAAACAGAATCAAATGACATTCCAAATCTATTTTCTAATTTTTCATTTATCATGTCAGCATAAATCTTTTTAAGTCTTTTCAGCCTGAGCTAACTGTCATCTAATTATGACTCTTCCCCCTCACCGTCTTATACGATTTGAGTTTTATTAAAGGTGTAATTATTTTAATCACACTAATTATCAAGCTAGTTTTGAGTTATTAGTTTCCCAGAAGGGGTGATACTAACCTGTGGAAACTCTGGATGGAGGGGATCTGAACAGCTTGCAGTGTGTTCATGCAGACACATGCACACATGCACACACACACACACACACCCGCACACACAGACAGAGATGCACACACACACACACACACACACATATATACATATATATATACTTTGCATGCATCCATACATGCCTTATTCCCACAGTTGATAAAGACATGAATTGGAGCATAATGAGAGACTAGGATGGAGAGAAGAGAAAGAATAGACTGAGAGAGAGATAGAGAGAGAGAGGGATGGATGGATGATTGGATCAATGGATGAATAGAGACAGAGAGATAGAGAGGGTTCTGTGTTGTGACCTCAGGATGTTCTCTCACTCCAAAGTGACTGGGATGGTTCTCAGTGGCCTACCCCCGTACTGATACTACAATTGGGTTCTTAGTGGCCTACCCCCGTACTGATACTACAATTGGGTTCTCAGTGGCCTACCCTCGTACTGATACTACAATTGGGTTCTTAGTGGCCTACCCCAGAAACCCCCTAGAAACTTCTTAACAGTGCTTAGCAACGTCACTGCGAGCTGCAAATGAATTACAAGAACATTTAAACAAGCCATACAATTTCAAGAAGCAGTATCCTTAATTATTTTACAACGTTATATATATATATATGTATATACACAAATATACAAAGGTCAATAGTTTGCTTCCTGGCCCTGGGTGAGGCCAAAACAGCAAGGCCTGCATGGACCTTTGAGTGTCATATAATAAGATCACCATGTAGGACATTATCTGGAATATAATGCTTCCAGAGAGGGTAAACTGTGTGTAAAATAAAATAAGTTGTTTAGGCAGGGATCACATTAGCCAGCGGCAAGCGGCAGCGGCAAACGTAACGCAACGCTCCCCAACGCAACCATAATACGTTTTATCTCGTTCCTAAGCAACACAAAACCTGCCGCTTGCCGCTGGCTGATGTGATCCCCACCTTACCAAATGGCAAACATCAAAGCTACCTAAATACTGCCAGAAAAACATTGAACTGACCCAGACAGACTCCAAGCCATCGACCAGTGACCAGTAGACCATCTCCACTGATTGGATAAAGCATGCACAGATTTATCAGTTTCAATCAGCTGCCCTCTTGTATTTCATTATTCCATTAAGGGTATCAGTGGACACTTCCAGCATTTTGATGAGAATGTGTGTG
>NW_027468633.1:0-10000 GCF_046254945.1 Alosa pseudoharengus | reverse complement strand
CAGGTTTTATAAGAGTGGAGACCTTCTTACCGTCCTTCAGTATAAAGTCACGCTGACCCAAGTCTTAGAAAAGACAGATGAATAACCACAGAAGAGACAAGTTATCTTACCCTCCTGCTGGAATTCGTAGAAAGACCAAGAAAAGACAAAAATACTGCTTGAAGAATTAGATGCCAAGGTTAAATAAGTTCTTTACTTTTCAGCACTTTGGAGATGATAACAAAATGCGGCGTAATATCCACTTGCAGGTTACAATGTTGTAGAAAATGTAAAAAGAGTAAATCCACAAAATAGGAAAAAAGTAAATCCACAAATGGAGAAGAGATTACAATAAAAATGGTAAATCCACAAAATAGGAAAATAGTAAATCCACTAATGGAAGAATATAAGGGAAAAAAGTAAGTCCTCAAAAAAGGGAAAAAGTCAGCTGATTGTCTTCTGCAGTCACTCTCTGTCGGAGTAGCAGGTCTGATATCTGCAACAGGTTCCACGGAGTTTCGGTCCGTGACTCAGCCTGGCACGACGTCCAACACTTTGCTTCTCAACGAATTTCGGAGGACGAATTCTAACAACCACACGCGACATCATAAAGCAAAAACCCAGCGAGTTGAAGGAAGGAAAAAAGAAGAAGCAGCCCCGATCATTTAGTTCGACCCTTATTTATACTAGGTAGACTTGTCCTCCCCCACACATTCCTAAGGCAAATCAATCTTTCCCACGACAGTTTAGAACCTTCTAGAAGGTTCCCACGAGGGCTGGGAATATTCTCACGTTAGCTGGGAACATAGCTGGGAATATTCTCACGGCAGCTTGGGAATATAGCTGGGAATATTCTCACAATAGCTAATACATTCTAGAAGCCACTGATCTTACCCAACAATTTAAAATGACACGCATTCACATCCTTCTCCGGGTTACATTTTGGAGATGATACATTACATTCAGGTTTACAGATAGTTTCCAGAGGTTACACAAACAGTTTACATTCAATGGCAATTATAACCATGTGACACATTACATTTAGCAACATACACTTTACAGTCATCAAGAGATCGATTACATTCTTACAGGTTACAAACACTTATGGCATTAACTCTTCACACAATGCAATCTGAATACATTCATTTGAACAGTTTAAGGCACTTTACTCATTTCACAGTTTTGAGACATACAATTCTTTTACATACATAACTCCCTAGACTTTACAAAGTCATGCTACTAAAATACTTGTAATGATACATTTCATTCATCGCACTTTATTATTTATTATGAGGTCATTGTTTGCAGTTATGGTTCATTTTCCATTCTTTTATTCATATTCAATAATCATCAAGTATTTCTGAGGTCAGGGTAATCTGGTTTAATAATCCTGCACATTGTTCAACATCTGCTTCAACACATTCATTCACTTCCACGCTTTCAGGTGATCTTAATTCAAGAGTAGGTTGCAAAGTAATTGGTTTAACATTACAATTCAATTCCTGGTCAGTTTCTTTCCTAATTTGTCTAATCATATTTTCTAGATCAGAGAGATTACCTTGATAGCTAGCGCTGAATCTAGCCTTTCTGCGTTTTCGCCTTGTAAGACGTATTGGTTTTGTGCTACCGCTCTGTGGTCCATACGGTCGGTGTCCTGGCGACACGTCACCCCCTACGTGGAGCACAGGGCGTAGCACAGAAGTAGGCACTGCATAAGGTACCTCGAAGGATACTGGACCCCACAAGATGCCAATCCGGGCTCCAGTATGATACTGCAAAGAAGCCCAAGGGGCTCGCGTCTGATAATCATAAAAACACATTAATACTACACGGGTCACTGGATAACTGTACAGAATTGGAATTTGTCGATATGGAGAGAGATTCCATGCATGCAAGACAGAAGAACTGATCAAATCAAATATATACTCCAATCATTATCAAGGGTTCTGGGCCGTGTGTTATTGCTACTACCTGTACCCAGCACTCGGGTCTAGCAGAAACGCAGGTTCCACACAGGAGGTAGGTATTACTCTGTCGTCCGAGGTCACGGTCAGCCTGGAGCAGAAGAAATAACGCTATACCTGCCCGGGAACATCTGACGTTGCTACACACCTGTTCTGAGGCAAGGCTAGTTCCAGCAACACATCGGCCCAATCCGCCCGATATTCCGGGGTCTGTAGTGGGGAAGTCGGAGTCTCGGTCGGGACTATCCGATCGGTCTCCATCACATGGTCCTGGCTACATGAGGGAATAAATAAACATTTATCCAGTGCCCCTTTCTCTGTTAGTGGATCGCTTTTCCAAATGTTTGTAAAGGTATCGAGTAGGCAAAATAATCACATGACAGTGAACAAGAGACTAAAGGCCTAGGATGTCTTATCGCTGATTCTATGTACACCTCGTCTCGTTTCATAATTTGGATTCCAGGGATATTCCCCAAAATGCTTGCCAATTGCCCTCATAGGGGTAACATTCCATAAACTAACTGACACAATGGCTTCACTTCCCGCAAATTCAACTCTTGAATAAAGTATTGCATCTGATCCAGTGACATTTCACGCATGCATTCAACACACACTTTCCCCACCATGGTTTCAAAAGCATTGTTCAAATAGTCCATGTCACAAAATGAACATGCAGACTCTTTGATCATTAGAATTTGTCCCCTATAAAATCGTCGAGTGGGTCGGAGTCTCCCGATCCCCTGCTTCCAGATGTGGAAGTCCTAGGGTAACATTTACAGAACTCAGTTAGATACAAACTCGTGAGGAAAGCAGCAGCGTAGCCTGGTATAATCCAGACGGCGTGACATACTTCCAAAATGAAGATTATTACTCCATATATCACAGACTTCAGGACATCCAATCTATGTATCTCAGGATCAGTACGTCTGTCCCATATGGCCTGTAGAGGCGTCATACAAGCTAAATAGGTTAAGAGGACAACTGTAATTTGAATGACATGACTGTAATTGGCCGCCAGGTGATAGCTTTCCATTAACAACACTTGTCTTACTATACCCATACAGGTGACAACCCATCCTGTGATGGCCAGTATCAATTGAATTTGTTTAAGTTCATTATAGGTACCTAATGGTGCATAAGGTTTAAATAATCCAACTCTATTCGGTAGTATAGCAAATATAAATGTCACCACTATGTCCTGTGACTGCTGTACTAAAATCATAGTTAAACGCATCATATTAATGATGGTTATCAGAATGCTATATGGTGTCAAATCCATACTTTGCACAAGCATGTATCCGATCCAGATAATCGTAAATATCATGTAACTTACGTGAGTAGTAGTAGAATCCACCCCAGAGATGGATGCAATAGATGGAGTAGGTGAGGAGTTAGAACTAGCAGATGAGATATCCTGGTAATTTAACATATCTTGAGCCATGATTTCGTAGTTTGGTAGACTAAAAGTCGTAGTGAGTTTGGGAACTTCTTACAGGCCTTAATGTATCTATCTAACAGACACCCCACACCCCACCTTTCTTTAAGTGGGCGGAGTTATCGATATGCTTGACTACTCGTTATCCAGACTGTATCTGAATTCCTTTCAGGTTGACCAAGAGTTTGTAGCATTTTTAACTTCTGAGACTTATATCTGTGTTGCATATCCAAATAACAACCTCTTAATTTCATTAAAATCCCTAACATGAAAGCTATGCCCAAAATGAATGCTATAATCCACCAGGCTTCTAAAAAACATTTTATCCCTTTCCAGATGCTTGTAAAGACCCCAGTGAAATTATCATATACGTTCTTATGTTGGCGTAGTATAATAACGAGATATAGTATAAGCTGCATGCAAGGAATCGATAAGTGAGGATTCTGTTCGTTAACATGTTAGCGGATGCCAGTGTAGCACCACTCCTTCAGTGAATCAGAAAAGGGGAATCATTCAAACATTCCCGCGCAACATCTTAGCAACTTCTCTCGCTCCTCAGTCATGTGACGCAGAACATGCTTACGCAACATTGGATAATGTAAAGGGAGGAATAACATGAATGGCCATAAACTATTTCACTTCCAATATTAGGCCATCCAATAGGTGCAACTTTACGCACCAGATATGTTAGGATAACGTCCAAAAAATAGATTAGTCAAAGGTAACACATTAGGTCAAATAACAAAAACATCCTTTCCTACACGTTTCATTCTTCATGAAGATAGAGCATGATTAGTATTAAGTTGTCATGAAGTTAGCAAATATCCTACTGCTGACGGCAATGTGTTTGTGCGGCTGATTCCGCGAAGCAAATGAGCATGCATCAGTAACCTTATCACTTTCATCTTTCCCACCTATGTGTGGCGAACAGCCTTGTAGCTCATGCTCCCCAAAGTGGAATTTCTCGGGATAGTTAGTATTTGCAATGACATGCAGATTAATGTGATAAGTAGCAAATTGTTAAACCCAAGCATACAAAATCATTAGCCTACTCTGTCTTAATATAAAGATGTTATCATGTTTGTCAATTGCTCTATGCTCACAAAATAATCGTGAGTCAGAGAAGGCCTATGCCTACTGAGATAAGAGTTTGTCTTACAAGTAAAAGTCCTAGCGCAACTTGGATACCCACAGCATTTACGCAGAGGGTCACAGGCAAATAGTCATAATAATGCTGACAACAATTACACAACTTTTAACATGAAGGTCTTAAGAATATTAAGAATACAGATCTTAATATCGGATAAAGTTCCTTATTGGACAATGGGTTTGGACACATCTCTTTATCATTTAACTCTAGAAAGATAAAACTTGTTAACATTTCTGTAGGTCATAGCCTACCACAGCTATAAGATCTTCAATAACATTACAAATGTTATTCACTAAGGAGGCACAATATTTTACCCAAATAAGTATAATTAACTAAAACTTACGTATAGGTCTACTCGCTCTGCTTAAAGGAAATGAAAGCGCGTCCTTAGTGAAGCCCGTCTCTGCGTGAGCTTTTTAATGACATAACAAGTGGCGGTTGAGGAAGATGCATGGTCATGGAGGGTCTAGAGACATCTGACTTCATTTCGTACCTACAACGAGCATCGGAGTCTCCTCCCTGCCAGTTATCCTTAGCCTATCTGCGTTGGGGTCATCTGCAGGACGAGAACCATCATGTCTTATTTGTATTTACTAGTGTTTCCAGGTTTTACTGAATTTTAGAGTATCTGAGATTGAATGTAAGATCATATCTCTATTAGTAAATGGGATACGTCCTTAAATGCATCTAGCAATTAACTGACGTTGTTAACCACGGTAGGCCTCTGCAGGCATCCCTTATAATGATATAACGTTATCTTCCACATCCTGTTTTGTAGTGTCCTCACACTGTCTCTTAATTACAACACTACTGGTCCATGGAACAGTCAAGTGAAATGTCTATTTATTATTTTAACATTGTATACTAATGCACATCTAAATCTTGTAATGGAATAAATAATGGTTGGGTTAGCAGTAAAACTGAATTGCCCCTCGGGGACTAATAAAGTTATTTGAATCTGAACCCGAATCAATACACAATTGGTTAAATATACCCAGAAGTTACCTTAGCCAAAACAACACGTGTCTAAGAACCTACCAGCAACTGGACACTTTGGATAAGTTATCATTATAACGCGTGTTTGCATCTTCTATTACTTACTACACGCGCATGTAACTGGCTACACTTCGCTGCATACTTCCATCTGCAGTATGAATTCTTACCACCAGGTTATCGTGTCACATTTCAATTCTAGTTATGCTTTCTTTCTAACATTCTATCTTATACTTCACCTATGAAAGTTATATCATACTAAGTTCAATAAAGATCATTGTTGTCAGGTAAAACATCTTTACCATCTTCCTGGGAATATACAAGATCTTCTGCATTTAAACATTCTCATGCGAATAGGGGAAAAAATACAACAGCATTCCCAATTCCTGCCACGCTAGATTGTGCTTACTAGAACGTGTTGTCACAAGATTCCTACGATTATTTTAAAGTTTGATCATATTGTCTACCTATCATTTATATATGCTGACATTATATTTTTAAATGAGCATGGCAAAATAATGTTTATTAATCACACGCTGTAACTCGTTCTTATGAAAATGTCACTTTCAAGCATAAACATAAATCATCTAGGCCTACTTTTACGCACAATGGATAAAAACATATCAAGACGCGGACGCGCCTATATGCAGATATAAGTCTCATCGAAGCAGTGTCATACATTAACCCAAATGGGGACGAGGTTATCGGGCATTCAAGGAAATATGAGTTAGAAAATCGAGTTGAGTTTCTACTTAAAAACTGTCGACGCACTCCATCTCAAATAGAACAGTAACCGATTAGGTATTTAACTATCTAATTGCCCAAAGTGTGGCTTTCTCCACGTGATATTTTGTTTCCTCTGCATATGTTATCAACGACTGAAGTTGTTGGTCCTGTTCATCAACACCTTAGTAGCACAATCTGATTACGTTACTGCCTGGCTCTGGCTGCCCTAAATTACCTCGTAACACGGTTCTTCATCTGAATTTTTTGCCATAGCCTACATTTTACCAAGTCTAATATGGACCAATGCAACCTAGAGTCCATTTCAAAGCTTACATTGTCATTTGCCTAAACCAACGATCATCGAATTGTATTACATTGTAACATTCTCATCTGTATGGTTCACGGAAGACTATATGCGTAGTCTATCAGCAGAGTAGACATAGTTAAACTCCGGAAGGGTACAAATTCGTTTTCGCATAACCTGAGACTTTAACACCAAGCTATTTAAAGTTTCTTGTTTCTGTCAATAAAGATAAACATAGGAAATATAAACGTGAGACTGGTATGTAATTCTGCAAGGGATTTATCTGTATGGCTGTGCGCATTCCTTATCATCTGATTAGATCCACGCAATCCCACAGAGCTGGTCTTCGTCTCGCATCATTGCTCCCAAGGCTCCCATTATCCAAGCCTCGCTAGGGTCTCTGTAAAGTAACCCCAACTTATATGCGACGCCAACATCTTTATCTCACTCACCGTTACTCTGGGGATAATTATTAACTTAAGACACTAATTCAAAGGGTTTATGTAAAGCATTGTGAGTTGTTTCTTACATGTTACTGTGCTTAAATTAATCTTGACTAGTTTAACTATTCGATATGGCCAACGCTCCTCTGAGTCTCTTTGCTGGCTAAAGCAACCCATGAACGCGGGAACTGCGCAAGGTTTCATACCGTCCTGATGATTGTAGACGTAGAATAGTGGAGTCAAAATGTCTAAACGGCTACCAGCACATTGCCACGATCTGATTCAAAATCATTAACTTTTCTACATTGTTATAAGACAAAGACGTGCCTACTAAATAAGGGACTTCCACCCATTGATTCTAAGCGACGTGATAAGCCTATGTTAGAGAAACCATTGTAACAAAAACGATGTGTGAGATCCCATGAATATTACAGCGCAACTAACCTAAAGTCGATCCTTCGGCTTTAAAGATGAATTCAAATGTAAGGATTTAAAGATCCACTGCTTTTAGTTTACTTTCTTTTAGATAAAACTTGTATCTTTACTTTAAACAATACACGGGTATTGTAAATGGGGATTCATTACGGACCAAGCCTCGCAGAACTCTCTATAGTCTTATGTGATAGCAAAATCTGAAAATCACCATCGGGATCATACCATGATAGTCTATACGAACACTTTTAGAAATGCATATTCTTAGCATGGACTAAGTTACAAAGCATCAGTTACTCAAGGGGAAATAGTCACCACATGAGACAATTCCACACTAATTATCTTATCAGTATACTTTATCTTCTATAGGTGTGGAAGCTAAGAACCACTATGAATGTGAATTACAACGTGATTATGGGTATCATCCTCAGTTAAAAACAGAATGTCTTTGCGGAGACAACTACAAGGGAAAAAAGTTTAGAAATTTCACTACCCCCACCAAGGGTCACAAAATCTGGCTCTGCCCTGACTCGACAGGCTAGTGACAGAAACCAGGACACCTTGGGGTAGAGCTCGAGAAGCTTATCATGTCAATTCAAGATTAATGTATTGTTGGTCGTACCTGGTACATTGTTGGAATTTGTCTCAAAGTTGACCTTCCTAGTTTACGCACCATTCCCTATGTTTTACGCATAAAATCTGAATACAACTTTCAGATATAGCCTACTGTTGGACAAGGGACATTATTGATCAATAGACAGACTACATCTACGCATCCCCCGCAACGTTGCGTTATGTCTTAAACAAAAATAAAGAGTTATAGGCTGATTTGAACGTTCAACCTGTCCTGAATGAACTAAACCGCTTATTAAGATTCCCGTTATGGACACAGCAGAATAGGTTATTATCCTAAAGTTTATTTTGAAATCTGTCTGTCTGCGAGTCTATAGCGAACTGCTTGCGCCCACAAATGAGCAGCCAGGTCATTACACTGCAGTGGTTTGATACGGTTGGCTAACCTCTCGTTATCTGTGGTTACTCCAATCCCCAGTAAAAAAGTTGTCTTTTCCATCCTTCCCAATAAAAACTTTTCATCTAATTTAAAAACTGCTGTTTACATACTTTGTTTACAAACTAGAAACCATAAGGCCCTGATCCTGCGAACATTAACCGACTATTCAAGTATACTGGTTAGACGTGATCCTGTACTTTCCAAACATTACCGACAGACGCATGTTTGACACTCGTGAATATCAGTTTAATACCCCAACAGACTTATAGTTACTTTACGAGTCTAATCACATTTTTTCTTGGCAGACTAGTTGCTTTATCAGGCGGACATTTGACATCTGCTTTTTAAACAGTCTACGTAAGCAGACTATTCCCCCCATTCATCTTTGGTTCGCTGACCTAAGTTGTACATCAAAACTGGGTACAGGCTAACTTTAGAATATTGGACTTACGCTTTCCTCTGGTTTTATTCGAATAGTCGTCTATCTCTGTCAACGCAACGAACGAGCCTCTAAGGAATGTTTTTTTTTTTTTTTTTTTTTTACTCGCTATGTTGAACTTTCCCTCGTCGTCCTTGCTTCACAGCTTGTAACATAGACATGTGTGACTGATCCTTATCGCCAAGAGTGGCCTATCTCTGCATAGCCTCGACTGTGTCCTGCATAACTCTATTAAGCAGCCAGGGTCACAGAAACACATTTCAAATAACTCTCAAAAACGACTAGGAGGGGATTTAAGCTAATGCGTTTATCACAAAAGGCTACAACTGTTCCAAAGAACTTTTCATCCAGTTCACGTATGGCATATCAAATAAACCCATCTTCCCGCAGCCGCACTCACGGACGAAGGCGGCTATCCTATATCTCTCATGGGATCTAACTCCTAGAAAGTTTCTATTAAAACACGATGGATTCTGCATCATTTAGGTATTACACCAATGACAATCTGAAGTCATTGACGTTAAGCCTACGCTCTCAACACCAGTCGAATTAGTCTATACTTGTACTTAATGAATCAACATAACTTTTACTCACGCTCCCACGCATTCAAGCGGTGTGTCTGTGAATTCCATGCAGCGCACTAGTTACAACGTTCTGTCCAGCTAAATAGATACTCGCATATCATCCATTCACGAACGGCGCTCTTGTTTATTAACACTGATAACTCTGCTCATTAGCTGTGCAAAAGCGATTGGGGGTTTAAGTTATTTTACGTACTTACATCTAGCAATAACCATCCATTAATTTATTGAATACCGTCGGCAATACATTATAGCAGTGGAACAACATGGGTCCTGGCCAGTAACCCACGCAGTGTCATCACCACAATGCATCCCCAAAAACTTTAGTTAGTTGTAACTACACAAGTTAATTGATACTTTGATCGAACAGAAACATTTTTTTTGTCATATATACTAAATACTACACACAACAAACTCGTCAATTATTGGAGTCGTAACAGCCAATGTAATTAAAGGCATTTTGATGAGTTGTAAGCGCTTAAGCACTCCTGCTGGTATCCGTACCAGTGATGCCTTCAGCCTATCTCCCCTAATCTCGGTGC
>NW_027468632.1:0-56280 GCF_046254945.1 Alosa pseudoharengus | reverse complement strand
TTTTTTTTAGTACTTTTCAGTTTTTTCTTAGTTTTCACATAAGGTCCGGGGTCAGGACAAAAGACAGAATTTTGACAAATTTCAAAATCTGTCAGATATTGTGCAAATTATTTTTTATTTCACTTCTAGACATGTGAAATGCATGAACTAGGGCAAAAAAAGTGAAAAAATTGGTCTGATTTTTTTTAGTACTTTTCAGTTTTTCTTAGTTTTCACATAAGGTCCGGGGTCAGGACAAAAGACAGATTTTTGACAAATTTCAAAATCTGTCAGATATTGTCCAAATCATTTTTATTTCACTTCTAGACATGTGAAATGCATGAACTCGGGCAAAAAAGTGTAAAAAAATTGGTTTGATTTTTTTTAGTACCTTTCAGTTTTTCTTAGTTTTCACATAAGGTCCAGGGTCAGGACAAAAGACAGATTTTTGACAAATTTCATAATATGTCAGATATTGTCCAAAATATTTTTTATTTCACGTCTAGACATGTGAAATGCATGAACTAGGGCAAAAAAGTGTAACAAAATTGGTTTGATTTTTTTTGTACTTTTCAGTTTTTCTTAGTTTTCACATAAGGTCCGGGGTCAGGACAAAAGACAGATTTTTGACAAATTTCAAAAATGTCAGATATTGGCTTAAATTATTTTATTTCACGTCTAGACATGTGAAATGCATGAACTAGGGCAAAAAAGTTTAACAAAATTGGTTTGATTTTTTTAGTACCTTTCAGTTTTTCTTAGTTTTCACATAAGGTCCGGGGTCAGGACAAAAGACAGATTTTTGACAAATTTCAAAATATGTCAGATATTGTCCAAATTATTTTTTATTTCACGTCTAGACATGTGAAATTTATGAACTAGGGCAAAAAAAGTGAAAAAAAATTGGTCTGATTTTTTTTAGTACTTTTCAGTTTTTCTTAGTTTTCACATAAGGTCCGGGGTCAGGACAAAAGACAGATTTTTGACAAATTTCAAAATCTGTCAGATATTGTCCAAATTATTTTTTATTTCACGTCTAGACATGTGAAATGCACGAACTAGTGCAAAAAAGTGTAACAAAATTGGTTTGATTTTTTTTAGTACCTTTCAGTTTTTCTTAGTTTTCACACAAGGTCCGGGGTCAGGACAAAAGACAGATTTTTGACAAATTTCAAAATATGTCAGATATTGTCCAAATTATTTTTTATTTCACTTCTAGACATGTGAAATGCATGAACTAGGGCAAAAAAAGTGGAAAAAAATTGGTCTGATTTTTTTTAGTACCTTTCAGTTTTTCTTAGTTTTCACATAAGGTCCAGGGTCAGGACAAAAGACAGATTTTTGACAAATTTCAAAATATGTCAGATATTGTCCAAATTATTTTTTATTTCACGTCTAGACATGTGAAATGCATGAACAAGTCCAAAAAAGTGTAACAAAATTGGTTTGATTTTTTTTAGTACCTTTCAGTTTTTCTTAGTTTTCACACAAGGTCCGGGGTCAGGACAAAAGACAGATTTTTGACAAATTTCAAAATATGTCAGATATTGTCCAAATTATTTTTTATTTCACTTCTAGACATGTGAAATGCATGAACTAGGGCAAAAAAGTTTAAAAAAAATTGGCTTGATTTTTTTTAGTACTTTTCAGTTTTTCTTAGTTTTCACATAAGGTCCGGGGTCAGGACAAAAGACAGAATTTTGACAAATTTCAAAATCTGTCAGATATTGTGCAAATTATTTTTTATTTCACTTCTAGACATGTGAAATGCATGAACTAGGGCAAAAAAAGTGAAAAAAATTGGTCTGATTTTTTTTAGTACTTTTCAGTTTTTCTTAGTTTTCACATAAGGTCCGGGGTCAGGACAAAAGACAGATTTTTGACAAATTTCAAAATCTGTCAGATATTGTCCAAATCATTTTTTATTTCACTTCTAGACATGTGAAATGCATGAACTCGGGCAAAAAAGTGTAAAAAAATTGGTTTGATTTTTTTTAGTACCTTTCAGTTTTTCTTAGTTTTCACATAAGGTCCAGGGTCAGGACAAAAGACAGATTTTTGACAAATTTCAAAAAATGTCAGATATTGTCCAAATCATTTTTTATTTCACTTCTAGACATGTGAAATGCATGAACTCGGGCAAAAAAGTGTAACAAAATTGGTTTGATTTTTTTTTGTACTTTTCAGTTTTTCTTAGTTTTCACATAAGGTCCGGGGTCAGGACAAAAGACAGATTTTTGACAAATTTCAAAAAATGTCAGATATTGGCTTAAATTATTTTTTATTTCACGTCTAGACATGTGAAATGCATGAACTAGGGCAAAAAAGTTTAACAAAATTGGTTTGATTTTTTTTAGTACCTTTCAGTTTTTCTTAGTTTTCACATAAGGTCCGGGGTCAGGACAAAAGACAGATTTTTGACAAATTTCAAAATATGTCAGATATTGTCCAAATTATTTTTTATTTCACGTCTAGACATATGAAATTTATGAACTAGGGCAAAAAAAGTGAAAAAAAATTGGTCTGATTTTTTTTAGTACTTTTCAGTTTTTCTTAGTTTTCACATAAGGTCCGGGGTCAGGACAAAAGACAGATTTTTGACAAATTTCAAAATCTGTCAGATATTGTCCAAATTATTTTTTATTTCACGTCTAGACATGTGAAATGCACGAACTAGTGCAAAAAAGTGTAACAAAATTGGTTTGATTTTTTTTAGTACCTTTCAGTTTTTCTTAGTTTTCACACAAGGTCCGGGGTCAGGACAAAAGACAGATTTTTGACAAATTTCAAAATCTGTCAGATATTGTCCAAATTATTTTTTATTTCACTTCTAGACATGTGAAATGCATGAACTAGGGCAAAAAAGTGTAACAAAATTGGTTTGATTTTTTTTAGTACCTTTCAGTTTTTCTTAGTTTTCACACAAGGTCCGGGGTCAGGACAAAAGACAGATTTTTGACAAATTTCAAAATATGTCAGATATTGTCCAAATTATTTTTTATTTCACTTCTAGACATGTGAAATGCATGAACTAGGGCAAAAAAAGTGGAAAAAAATTGGTCTGATTTTTTTTAGTACCTTTCAGTTTTTCTTAGTTTTCACATAAGGTCCAGGGTCAGGACAAAAGACAGATTTTTGACAAATTTCAAAATATGTCAGATATTGTCCAAATTATTTTTTATTTCACGTCTAGACATGTGAAATGCATGAACAAGTCCAAAAAAGTGTAACAAAATTGGTTTGATTTTTTTTAGTACCTTTCAGTTTTTCTTAGTTTTCACATAAGGTCCGGGGTCAGGACAAAAGACAGATTTTTGACAAATTTCAAAATATGTCAGATATTGTCCAAATTATTTTTTATTTCACTTCTAGACATGTGAAATGCATGAACTAGGGCAAAAAAAGTGAAAAAAAATTGGTCTGATTTTTTTTAGTACTTTTCAGCTTTTCTTAGTTTTCACATAAGGTCCGGGGTCAGGACAAAAGACAGATTTTTGACAAATTTCAAAATATGTCAGATATTGTCCAAATTATTTTTTATTTCACTTCTAGACATGTGAAATGTATGAACTAGGGCAAAAAAAGTGAAAAAAAATTGGTCTGATTTTTTTTAGTACTTTTCAGTTTTTCTTAGTTTTCACATAAGGTCCGGGGTCAGGACAAAAGACAGATTTTTGACAAATTTCAAAATATGTCAGATATTGTCCAAATTATTTTTTATTTCACGTCTAGACATGTGAAATGCACGAACTAGTGCAAAAAAGTGTAACAAAATTGGTTTGATTTTTTTTAGTACCTTTCAGTTTTTCTTAGTTTTCACACAAGGTCCGGGGTCAGGACAAAAGACAGATTTTTGACAAATTTCAAAATATGTCAGATATTGTCCAAATTATTTTTTATTTCACTTCTAGACATGTGAAATGCATGAACTAGGGCAAAAAAGTTTAAAAAAAATTGGCTTGATTTTTTTTAGTACTTTTCAGTTTTTCTTAGTTTTCACATAAGGTCCGGGGTCAGGACAAAAGACAGAATTTTGACAAATTTCAAAATCTGTCAGATATTGTGCAAATTATTTTTTATTTCACTTCTAGACATGTGAAATGCATGAACTAGGGCAAAAAAAGTGAAAAAATTGGTCTGATTTTTTTTAGTACTTTTCAGTTTTTCTTAGTTTTCACATAAGGTCCGGGGTCAGGACAAAAGACAGATTTTTGACAAATTTCAAAATATGTCAGATATTGTCCAAATTATTTTTTATTTCACTTCTAGACATGTGAAATGCATGAACTAGGGCAAAAAAAGTGGAAAAAAATTGGTCTGATTTTTTTTAGTACCTTTCAGTTTTTTCTTAGTTTTCACATAAGGTCCAGGGTCAGGACAAAAGACAGATTTTTGACAAATTTCAAAATATGTCAGATATTGTCCAAATTATTTTTTATTTCACGTCTAGACATGTGAAATGCATGAACAAGTCCAAAAAAGTGTAACAAAATTGGTTTGATTTTTTTTAGTACCTTTCAGTTTTTCTTAGTTTTCACATAAGGTCCGGGGTCAGGACAAAAGACAGATTTTTGACAAATTTCAAAATATGTCAGATATTGTCCAAATTATTTTTTATTTCACTTCTAGACATGTGAAATGCATGAACTAGGGCAAAAAAAGTGAAAAAAATTGGTCTGATTTTTTTAGTACTTTTCAGTTTTTCTTAGTTTTCACATAAGGTCCGGGGTCAGGACAAAAGACAGATTTTTGACAAATTTCAAAATATGTCAGATATTGTCCAAATTATTTTTTATTTCACTTCTAGACATGTGAAATGTATGAACTAGGGCAAAAAAAGTGAAAAAAAATTGGTCTGATTTTTTTTAGTACTTTTCAGTTTTTCTTAGTTTTCACATAAGGTCCGGGGTCAGGACAAAAGACAGATTTTTGACAAATTTCAAAATATGTCAGATATTGTCCAAATTATTTTTTATTTCACGTCTAGACATGTGAAATGCACGAACTAGTGCAAAAAAGTGTAACAAAATTGGTTTGATTTTTTTTAGTACCTTTCAGTTTTTCTAGTTTTCACACAAGGTCCGGGGTCAGGACAAAAGACAGATTTTTGACAAATTTCAAAATATGTCAGATATTGTCCAAATTATTTTTTATTTCACTTCTAGACATGTGAAATGCGTGAACTAGGGCAAAAAAGTTTAAAAAAAATTGGCTTGATTTTTTTTAGTACTTTTCAGTTTTTCTTAGTTTTCACATAAGGTCCGGGGTCAGGACAAAAGACAGAATTTTGACAAATTTCAAAATCTGTCAGATATTGTGCAAATTATTTTTTATTTCACTTCTAGACATGTGAAATGCATGAACTAGGGCAAAAAAAGTGAAAAAAATTGGTCTGATTTTTTTTAGTACTTTTCAGTTTTTCTTAGTTTTCACATAAGGTCCGGGGTCAGGACAAAAGACAGATTTTTGACAAATTTCAAAATCTGTCAGATATTGTCCAAATCATTTTTTATTTCACTTCTAGACATGTGAAATGCATGAACTCGGGCAAAAAAGTGTAAAAAAATTGGTTTGATTTTTTTTAGTACCTTCAGTTTTTCTTAGTTTTCACATAAGGTCCAGGGTCAGGACAAAAGACAGATTTTTGACAAATTTCATAATATGTCAGATATTGTCCAAATTATTTTTTATTTCACGTCTAGACATGTGAAATGCATGAACTAGGGCAAAAAAGTGTAACAAAATTGGTTTGATTTTTTTTTGTACTTTTCAGTTTTTCTTAGTTTTCACATAAGGTCCGGGGTCAGGACAAAAGACAGATTTTTGACAAATTTCAAAAAATGTCAGATATTGGCTTAAATTATTTTTTATTTCACGTCTAGACATGTGAAATGCATGAACTAGGGCAAAAAAGTTTAACAAAATTGGTTTGATTTTTTTTTAGTACCTTTCAGTTTTCTTAGTTTTCACATAAGGTCCGGGGTCAGGACAAAAGACAGATTTTTGACAAATTTCAAAATATGTCAGATATTGTCCAAATTATTTTTTATTTCACGTCTAGACAAGTGAAATTTATGAACTAGGGCAAAAAAAGTGAAAAAAATTGGTCTGATTTTTTTTAGTACTTTTCAGTTTTTCTTAGTTTTCACATAAGGTCCGGGGTCAGGACAAAAGACAGATTTTTGACAAATTTCAAAATCTGTCAGATATTGTCCAAATCATTTTTTATTTCACTTCTAGACATGTGAAATGCATGAACTCGGGCAAAAAAGTGTAAAAAAATTGGTTTGATTTTTTTTAGTACCTTTCAGTTTTTCTTAGTTTTCACATAAGGTCCAGGGTCAGGACAAAAGACAGATTTTGACAAATTTCATAATATGTCAGATATTGTCCAAATTATTTTTTATTTCACGTCTAGACATGTGAAATGCATGAACTAGGGCAAAAAAGTGTAACAAAATTGGTTTGATTTTTTTTTGTACTTTTCAGTTTTTCTTAGTTTTCACATAAGGTCCGGGGTCAGGACAAAAGACAGATTTTTGACAAATTTCAAAAAATGTCAGATATTGGCTTAAATTATTTTTTATTTCACGTCTAGACATGTGAAATGCATGAACTAGGGCAAAAAAGTTTAACAAAATTGGTTTGATTTTTTTTAGTACCTTTCAGTTTTTCTTAGTTTTCACATAAGGTCCGGGGTCAGGACAAAAGACAGATTTTTGACAAATTTCAAAATATGTCAGATATTGTCCAAATTATTTTTTATTTCACGTCTAGACATGTGAAATTTATGAACTAGGGCAAAAAAAGTGAAAAAAAATTGGTCTGATTTTTTTTAGTACTTTTCAGTTTTTCTTAGTTTTCACATAAGGTCCGGGGTCAGGACAAAAGACAGATTTTTGACAAATTTCAAAATCTGTCAGATATTGTCCAAATTATTTTTTATTTCACGTCTAGACATGTGAAATGCACGAACTAGTGCAAAAAAGTGTAACAAAATTGGTTTGATTTTTTTTAGTACCTTTCAGTTTTTCTTAGTTTTCACACAAGGTCCGGGGTCAGGACAAAAGACAGATTTTTGACAAATTTCAAAATATGTCAGATATTGTCCAAATTATTTTTTATTTCACTTCTAGACATGTGAAATGCATGAACTAGGGCAAAAAAGTGTAACAAAATTGGTTTGATTTTTTTTAGTACCTTTCAGTTTTTCTTAGTTTTCACACAAGGTCCGGGGTCAGGACAAAAGACAGATTTTTGACAAATTTCAAAATATGTCAGATATTGTCCAAATTATTTTTTATTTCACTTCTAGACATGTGAAATGCATGAACTAGGGCAAAAAAAGTGGAAAAAAATTGGTCTGATTTTTTTTAGTACCTTTCAGTTTTTCTTAGTTTTCACATAAGGTCCAGGGTCAGGACAAAAGACAGATTTTTGACAAATTTCAAAATATGTCAGATATTGTCCAAATTATTTTTTATTTCACGTCTAGACATGTGAAATGCATGAACAAGTCCAAAAAAGTGTAACAAAATTGGTTTGATTTTTTTTAGTACCTTTCAGTTTTTCTTAGTTTTCACATAAGGTCCAGGGTCAGGACAAAAGGCAGATTTTTGACAAATTTCATAATATGTCAGATATTGTCCAAATTATTTTTTATTTCACGTCTAGACATGTGAAATGCATGAACTAGGGCAAAAAAGTGTAACAAAATTGGTTTGATTTTTTTTTGTACTTTTCAGTTTTTCTTAGTTTTCACATAAGGTCCGGGGTCAGGACAAAAGACAGATTTTTGACAAATTTCAAAAAATGTCAGATATTGGCTTAAATTATTTTTTATTTCACGTCTAGACATGTGAAATGCATGAACTAGGGCAAAAAAGTTTAACAAAATTGGTTTGATTTTTTTTAGTACCTTTCAGTTTTTCTTAGTTTTCACATAAGGTCCGGGGTCAGGACAAAAGACAGATTTTTGACAAATTTCAAAATCTGTCAGATATTGTCCAAATCATTTTTTATTTCACTTCTAGACATGTGAAATGCATGAACTCGGGCAAAAAAGTGTAAAAAAATTGGTTTGATTTTTTTTAGTACCTTTCAGTTTTTCTTAGTTTTCACATAAGGTCCAGGGTCAGGACAAAAGACAGATTTTTGACAAATTTCAAAATATGTCAGATATTGTCCAAATTATTTTTTATTTCACGTCTAGACATGTGAAATGCATGAACAAGTCCAAAAAAGTGTAACAAAATTGGTTTGATTTTTTTTTAGTACCTTTCAGTTTTTCTTAGTTTTCACATAAGGTCCGGGGTCAGGACAAAAGACAGATTTTTGACAAATTTCAAAATATGTCAGATATTGTCCAAATTATTTTTTATTTCACGTCTAGACATGTGAAATGCACGAACAAGTGCAAAAAAGTGTAACAAAATTGGTTTGATTTTTTTTAGTACCTTTCAGTTTTTCTTAGTTTTCACACAAGGTCCGGGGTCAGGACAAAAGACAGATTTTTGACAAATTTCAAAATATGTCAGATATTGTCCAAATTATTTTTTATTTCACTTCTAGACATGTGAAATGCATGAACTAGGGCAAAAAAGTTTAAAAAAAATTGGCTTGATTTTTTTTAGTACTTTTCAGTTTTTCTTAGTTTTCACATAAGGTCCGGGGTCAGGACAAAAGACAGAATTTTGACAAATTTCAAAATCTGTCAGATATTGTGCAAATTATTTTTTATTTCACTTCTAGACATGTGAAATGCATGAACTAGGGCAAAAAAAGTGAAAAAAATTGGTCTGATTTTTTTTAGTACTTTTCAGTTTTTCTTAGTTTTCACATAAGGTCCGGGGTCAGGACAAAAGACAGATTTTTGACAAATTTCAAAATCTGTCAGATATTGTCCAAATCATTTTTTATTTCACTTCTAGACATGTGAAATGCATGAACTCGGGCAAAAAAGTGTAAAAAAATTGGTTTGATTTTTTTTAGTACCTTTCAGTTTTTCTTAGTTTTCACATAAGGTCCAGGGTCAGGACAAAAGACAGATTTTTGACAAATTTCATAATATGTCAGATATTGTCCAAATTATTTTTTATTTCACGTCTAGACATGTGAAATGCATGAACTAGGGCAAAAAAGTGTAACAAAATTGGTTTGATTTTTTTTTGTACTTTTCAGTTTTTCTTAGTTTTCACACAAGGTCCGGGGTCAGGACAAAAGACAGATTTTTGACAAATTTCAAAATATGTCAGATATTGTCCAAATTATTTTTTATTTCACGTCTAGACATGTGAAATGCATGAACTAGGGCAAAAAAGTGTAACAAAATTGGTTTGATTTTTTTTAGTACCTTTCAGTTTTTCTTAGTTTTCACACAAGGTCCGGGGTCAGGACAAAAGACAGATTTTTGACAAATTTCAAAATATGTCAGATATTGTCCAAATTATTTTTTATTTCACTTCTAGACATGTGAAATGCATGAACTAGGGCAAAAAAGTGTAACAAAATTGGTTTGATTTTTTTTAGTACCTTTCAGTTTTTCTTAGTTTTCACACAAGGTCCGGGGTCAGGACAAAAGACAGATTTTTGACAAATTTCAAAATATGTCAGATATTGTCCAAATTATTTTTTATTTCACTTCTAGACATGTGAAATGCATGAACTAGGGCAAAAAAAGTGGAAAAAAATTGGTCTGATTTTTTTTAGTACCTTTCAGTTTTTCTTAGTTTTCACATAAGGTCCAGGGTCAGGACAAAAGACAGATTTTTGACAAATTTCAAAATATGTCAGATATTGTCCAAATTATTTTTTATTTCACGTCTAGACATGTGAAATGCATGAACAAGTCCAAAAAAGTGTAACAAAATTGGTTTGATTTTTTTTAGTACCTTTCAGTTTTTCTTAGTTTTCACATAAGGTCCGGGGTCAGGACAAAAGACAGATTTTTGACAAATTTCAAAATATGTCAGATATTGTCCAAATTATTTTTTATTTCACTTCTAGACATGTGAAATGCATGAACTAGGGCAAAAAAAGTGAAAAAAAATTGGTCTGATTTTTTTTAGTACTTTTCAGCTTTTCTTAGTTTTCACATAAGGTCCGGGGTCAGGACAAAAGACAGATTTTTGACAAATTTCAAAATATGTCAGATATTGTCCAAATTATTTTTTATTTCACTTCTAGACATGTGAAATGTATGAACTAGGGCAAAAAAAGTGAAAAAAAATTGGTCTGATTTTTTTTAGTACTTTTCAGTTTTTCTTAGTTTTCACATAAGGTCCGGGGTCAGGACAAAAGACAGATTTTTGACAAATTTCAAAATATGTCAGATATTGTCCAAATTATTTTTTATTTCACGTCTAGACATGTGAAATGCACGAACTAGTGCAAAAAAGTGTAACAAAATTGGTTTGATTTTTTTTAGTACCTTTCAGTTTTTCTTAGTTTTCACACAAGGTCCGGGGTCAGGACAAAAGACAGATTTTTGACAAATTTCAAAATATGTCAGATATTGTCCAAATTATTTTTTATTTCACTTCTAGACATGTGAAATGCATGAACTAGGGCAAAAAAGTGTAACAAAATTGGTTTGATTTTTTTTAGTACCTTTCAGTTTTTCTTAGTTTTCACACAAGGTCCGGGGTCAGGACAAAAGACAGATTTTTGACAAATTTCAAAATATGTCAGATATTGTCCAAATTATTTTTTATTTCACTTCTAGACATGTGAAATGCATGAACTAGGGCAAAAAAAGTGGAAAAAAATTGGTCTGATTTTTTTTAGTACTTTTCAGTTTTTCTTAGTTTTCACATAAGGTCCGGGGTCAGGACAAAAGACAGATTTTTGACAAATTTCAAAATCTGTCAGATATTGTCCAAATCATTTTTTATTTCACTTCTAGACATGTGAAATGCATGAACTAGGGCAAAAAAGTGTAACAAAATTGGTTTGATTTTTTTTAGTACCTTTCAGTTTTTCTTAGTTTTCACATAAGGTCCAGGGTCAGGACAAAAGGCAGATTTTTGACAAATTTCATAATATGTCAGATATTGTCCAAATTATTTTTTATTTCACGTCTAGACATGTGAAATGCATGAACTAGGGCAAAAAAGTGTAACAAAATTGGTTTGATTTTTTTTTGTACTTTTCAGTTTTTCTTAGTTTTCACATAAGGTCCGGGGTCAGGACAAAAGACAGATTTTTGACAAATTTCAAAAAATGTCAGATATTGGCTTAAATTATTTTTTATTTCACGTCTAGACATGTGAAATGCATGAACTAGGGCAAAAAAGTTTAACAAAATTGGTTTGATTTTTTTTAGTACCTTTCAGTTTTTCTTAGTTTTCACATAAGGTCCGGGGTCAGGACAAAAGACAGATTTTTGACAAATTTCAAAATATGTCAGATATTGTCCAAATTATTTTTTATTTCACGTCTAGACTTGTAAAATTCATGAACTAGGGCAAAAAAGTTTAAAAAAAATTGGCTTGATTTTTTTTAGTACTTTTCAGTTTTTCTTAGTTTTCACATAAGGTCCGGGGTCAGGACAAAAGACAGATTTTTGACAAATTTCAAAATCTGTCAGATATTGTCCAAATCATTTTTTATTTCACTTCTAGACATGTGAAATGCATGAACTCGGGCAAAAAAGTGTAAAAAAATTGGTTTGATTTTTTTTAGTACCTTTCAGTTTTTCTTAGTTTTCACATAAGGTCCAGGGTCAGGACAAAAGACAGATTTTTGACAAATTTCAAAAAATGTCAGATATTGTCCAAATTATTTTTTATTTCACGTCTAGACATGTGAAATGCATGAACAAGTCCAAAAAAGTGTAACAAAATTGGTTTGATTTTTTTTTAGTACCTTTCAGTTTTTCTTAGTTTTCACATAAGGTCCGGGGTCAGGACAAAAGACAGATTTTTGACAAATTTCAAAATATGTCAGATATTGTCCAAATTATTTTTTATTTCACGTCTAGACATGTGAAATGCACGAACAAATGCAAAAAAGTGTAACAAAATTGGTTTGATTTTTTTTAGTACCTTTCAGTTTTTCTTAGTTTTCACACAAGGTCCGGGGTCAGGACAAAAGACAGATTTTTGACAAATTTCAAAATATGTCAGATATTGTCCAAATTATTTTTTATTTCACTTCTAGACATGTGAAATGCATGAACTAGGGCAAAAAAGTTTAAAAAAAATTGGCTTGATTTTTTTTAGTACTTTTCAGTTTTTCTTAGTTTTCACATAAGGTCCGGGGTCAGGACAAAAGACAGAATTTTGACAAATTTCAAAATCTGTCAGATATTGTGCAAATTATTTTTTATTTCACTTCTAGACATGTGAAATGCATGAACTAGGGCAAAAAAGTTTAACAAAATTGGTTTGATTTTTTTTAGTACCTTTCAGTTTTTCTTAGTTTTCACATAAGGTCCGGGGTCAGGACAAAAGACAGATTTTTGACAAATTTCAAAATATGTCAGATATTGTCCAAATTATTTTTTATTTCACGTCTAGACATGTGAAATTTATGAACTAGGGCAAAAAAAGTGAAAAAAAATTGGTCTGATTTTTTTTAGTACTTTTCAGTTTTTCTTAGTTTTCACATAAGGTCCGGGGTCAGGACAAAAGACAGATTTTTGACAAATTTCAAAATCTGTCAGTTATTGTCCAAATTATTTTTTATTTCACTTCTAGACATGTGAAATGCATGAACTAGGGCAAAAAAAGTGAAAAAAAATTGGTCTGATTTTTTTTAGTACTTTTCAGTTTTTCTTAGTTTTCACATAAGGTCCGGGGTCAGGACAAAAGACAGATTTTTGACAAATTTCAAAATATGTCAGATATTGTCCAAATTATTTTTTATTTCACTTCTAGACATGTGAAATGCATGAACTAGGGCAAAAAAAGTGAAAAAAAATTGGTCTGATTTTTTTTAGTACTTTTCAGTTTTTCTTAGTTTTCACATAAGGTCCGGGGTCAGGACAAAAGACAGATTTTTGACAAATTTCAAAATATGTCAGATATTGTCCAAATTATTTTTTATTTCACTTCTAGACATGTGAAATGCATGAACTAGGGCAAAAAAAGTGAAAAAAAATTGGTCTGATTTTTTTTTAGTACTTTTCAGTTTTTCTTAGTTTTCACATAAGGTCCGGGGTCAGGACAAAAGACAGATTTTTGACAAATTTCATAATATGTCAGATATTGTCCAAATTATTTTTTATTTCACGTCTAGACATGTGAAATGCATGAACTAGGGCAAAAAAGTGTAACAAAATTGGTTTGATTTTTTTTTGTACTTTTCAGTTTTTCTTAGTTTTCACATAAGGTCCGGGGTCAGGACAAAAGACAGATTTTTGACAAATTTCAAAAAATGTCAGATATTGGCTTAAATTATTTTTTATTTCACGTCTAGACATGTGAAATGCATGAACTAGGGCAAAAAAGTTTAACAAAATTGGTTTGATTTTTTTTAGTACCTTTCAGTTTTTCTTAGTTTTCACATAAGGTCCGGGGTCAGGACAAAAGACAGATTTTTGACAAATTTCAAAATATGTCAGATATTGTCCAAATTATTTTTTATTTCACGTCTAGACATGTGAAATTTATGAACTAGGGCAAAAAAAGTGAAAAAAAATTGGTCTGATTTTTTTTAGTACTTTTCAGTTTTTCTTAGTTTTCACATAAGGTCCGGGGTCAGGACAAAAGACAGATTTTTGACAAATTTCAAAATCTGTCAGATATTGTCCAAATTATTTTTTATTTCACTTCTAGACATGTGAAATGCATGAACTAGGGCAAAAAAAATGAAAAAAAATTGGTCTGATTTTTTTTAGTACTTTTCAGTTTTTCTTAGTTTTCACATAAGGTCCGGGGTCAGGACAAAAGACAGATTTTTGACAAATTTCAAAATATGTCAGATATTGTCCAAATTATTTTTTATTTCACTTCTAGACATGTGAAATGCATGAACTAGGGCAAAAAAAGTGAAAAAAAATTGGTCTGATTTTTTTTAGTACTTTTCAGTTTTTCTTAGTTTTCACATAAGGTCCGGGGTCAGGACAAAAGACAGATTTTTGACAAATTTCAAAATATGTCAGATATTGTCCAAATTATTTTTTATTTCACTTCTAGACATGTGAAATGCATGAACTAGGGCAAAAAAAGTGAAAAAAAATTGGTCTGATTTTTTTTAGTACCTTGCAGTTTTTCTTAGTTTTCACATAAGGTCCGGGGTCAGGATAAAAGACAGATTTTTGACAAATTTCAAAATATGTCAGATATTGTCCAAATTATTTTTTATTTCACGTCTAGACATGTGAAATGCACGAACTAGTGCAAAAAAGTGTAACAAAATTGATTTGATTTTTTTTAGTACCTTTCAGTTTTTCTTAGTTTTCACACAAGGTCCGGGGTCAGGACAAAAGACAGATTTTTGACAAATTTCAAAATATGTCAGATATTGTCCAAATTATTTTTTATTTCACTTCTAGACATGTGAAATGCATGAACTAGGGCAAAAAAGTGTAACAAAATTGGTTTGATTTTTTTTAGTACCTTTCAGTTTTTCTTAGTTTTCACACAAGGTCCGGGGTCAGGACAAAAGACAGTTTTTTGACAAATTTCAAAATATGTCAGATATTGTCCAAATTATTTTTTATTTCACTTCTAGACATGTGAAATGCATGAACTAGGGCAAAAAAAGTGAAAAAAATTGGTCTGATTTTTTTTAGTACTTTTCAGTTTTTCTTAGTTTTCACATAAGGTCCGGGGTCAGGACAAAAGACAGATTTTTGACAAATTTCAAAATCTGTCAGATATTGTCCAAATCATTTTTTATTTCACTTCTAGACATGTGAAATGCATGAACTAGGGCAAAAAAGTGTAACAAAATTGGTTTGATTTTTTTTTGTACTTTTCAGTTTTTCTTAGTTTTCACATAAGGTCCGGGGTCAGGACAAAAGACAGATTTTTGACAAATTTCAAAAAATGTCAGATATTGGCTTAAATTATTTTTTATTTCACGTCTAGACATGTGAAATGCATGAACTAGGGCAAAAATGTTTAACAAAATTGGTTTGATTTTTTTTAGTACCTTTCAGTTTTTCTTAGTTTTCACATAAGGTCCGGGGTCAGGACAAAAGACAGATTTTTGACAAATTTCAAAATATGTCAGATATTGTCCAAATTATTTTTTATTTCACGTCTAGACGTGAAATTCATGAACTAGGGCAAAAAAAGTGAAAAAAAATTGGTCTGATTTTTTTTAGTACTTTACAGTTTTTCTTAGTTTTCACATAAGGTCCGGGGTCAGGACAAAAGACAGATTTTTGACAAATTTCAAAATCTGTCAGATATTGTCCAAATTATTTTTTATTTCACTTCTAGACATGTGAAATGCATGAACTAGGGCAAAAAAAGTGAAAAAAAATTGGTCTGATTTTTTTTAGTACTTTTCAGTTTTTCTTAGTTTTCACATAAGGTCCGGGGTCAGGACAAAAGACAGATTTTTGACAAATTTCAAAATATGTCAGATATTGTCCAAATTATTTTTTATTTAACTTCTAGACATGTGAAATGCATGAACTAGGGCAAAAAAAGTGAAAAAAAATTGGTCTGATTTTTTTTAGTACCTTGCAGTTTTTCTTAGTTTTCACATAAGGTCCGGGGTCAGGATAAAAGACAGATTTTTGACAAATTTCAAAATATGTCAGATATTGTCCAAATTATTTTTTATTTCACGTCTAGACATGTGAAATGCACGAACTAGTGCAAAAAAGTGTAACAAAATTGATTTGATTTTTTTTAGTACCTTTCAGTTTTTCTTAGTTTTCACACAAGGTCCGGGGTCAGGACAAAAGACAGTTTTTTGACAAATTTCAAAATATGTCAGATATTGTCCAAATTATTTTTTATTTCACTTCTAGACATGTGAAATGCATGAACTAGGGCAAAAAAGTTTAAAAAAAATTGGCTTGATTTTTTTTAGTACTTTTCAGTTTTTCTTAGTTTTCACATAAGGTCCGGGGTCAGGACAAAAGACAGAATTTTGACAAATTTCAAAATATGTCAGATATTGTCCAAATTATTTTTTATTTCACTTCTAGACATGTGAAATGCATGAACTAGGGCAAAAAAAGTGAAAAAAAATTGGTCTGATTTTTTTTAGTACTTTTCAGTTTTTCTTAGTTTTCACATAAGGTCCGGGGTCAGGACAAAAGACAGATTTTTGACAAATTTCAAAATATGTCAGATATTGTCCAAATTATTTTTTATTTCACTTCTAGACATGTGAAATGCATGAACTAGGGCAAAAAAAGTGAAAAAAAATTGGTCTGATTTTTTTTAGTACTTTTCAGTTTTTCTTAGTTTTCACATAAGGTCCGGGGTCAGGACAAAAGACAGATTTTTGACAAATTTCAAAATCTGTCAGATATTGTCCAAATCATTTTTTATTTCACTTCTAGACATGTGAAATGCATGAACTCGGGCAAAAAAGTGTAAAAAAATTGGTTTGATTTTTTTTAGTACCTTTCAGTTTTTCTTAGTTTTCACATAAGGTCCAGGGTCAGGACAAAAGACAGATTTTTGACAAATTTCATAATATGTCAGATATTGTCCAAATTATTTTTTATTTCACGTCTAGACATGTGAAATGCATGAACTAGGGCAAAAAAAGTGAAAAAAAATTGGTCTGATTTTTTTTAGTACTTTTCAGTTTTTCTTAGTTTTCACATAAGGTCCGGGGTCAGGACAAAAGACAGATTTTTGACAAATTTCAAAATCTGTCAGATATTGTCCAAATTATTTTTTATTTCACTTCTAGACATGTGAAATGCATGAACTAGGGCAAAAAAAGTGAAAAAAAATTGGTCTGATTTTTTTTAGTACTTTTCAGTTTTTCTTAGTTTTCACATAAGGTCCGGGGTCAGGACAAAAGACAGATTTTTGACAAATTTCAAAATATGTCAGATATTGTCCAAATTATTTTTTATTTCACTTCTAGACATGTGAAATGCATGAACTAGGGCAAAAAAAGTGAAAAAAAATTGGTCTGATTTTTTTTAGTACTTTTCAGTTTTTCTTAGTTTTCACATAAGGTCCGGGGTCAGGACAAAAGACAGATTTTTGACAAATTTCAAAATATGTCAGATATTGTCCAAATTATTTTTTATTTCACTTCTAGACATGTGAAATGCATGAACTAGGGCAAAAAAAGTGAAAAAAAATTGGTCTGATTTTTTTTAGTACCTTGCAGTTTTTCTTAGTTTTCACATAAGGTCCGGGGTCAGGATAAAAGACAGATTTTTGACAAATTTCAAAATATGTCAGATATTGTCCAAATTATTTTTTATTTCACGTCTAGACATGTGAAATGCACGAACTAGTGCAAAAAAGTGTAACAAAATTGATTTGATTTTTTTTAGTACCTTTCAGTTTTTCTTAGTTTTCACACAAGGTCCGGGGTCAGGACAAAAGACAGATTTTTGACAAATTTCAAAATATGTCAGATATTGTCCAAATTATTTTTTATTTCACTTCTAGACATGTGAAATGCATGAACTAGGGCAAAAAAGTGTAACAAAATTGGTTTGATTTTTTTTAGTACCTTTCAGTTTTTCTTAGTTTTCACACAAGGTCCGGGGTCAGGACAAAAGACAGTTTTTTGACAAATTTCAAAATATGTCAGATATTGTCCAAATTATTTTTTATTTCACTTCTAGACATGTGAAATGCATGAACTAGGGCAAAAAAAGTGAAAAAAATTGGTCTGATTTTTTTTAGTACTTTTCAGTTTTTCTTAGTTTTCACATAAGGTCCGGGGTCAGGATAAAAGACAGATTTTTGACAAATTTCAAAATCTGTCAGATATTGTCCAAATCATTTTTTATTTCACTTCTAGACATGTGAAATGCATGAACTAGGGCAAAAAAGTGTAACAAAATTGGTTTGATTTTTTTTTGTACCTTTCAGTTTTTCTTAGTTTTCACACAAGGTCCGGGGTCAGGACAAAAGACAGATTTTTGACAAATTTCAAAATATGTCAGATATTGTCCAAATTATTTTTTATTTCACGTCTAGACATGTGAAATTTATGAACTAGGGCAAAAAAAGTGAAAAAAAATTGGTCTGATTTTTTTTAGTACTTTTCAGTTTTTCTTAGTTTTCACATAAGGTCCGGGGTCAGGACAAAAGACAGATTTTTGACAAATTTCAAAATATGTCAGATATTGTCCAAATTATTTTTTATTTCACGTCTAGACATGTGAAATTCATGAACTAGGGCAAAAAAAGTGAAAAAAAATTGGTCTGATTTTTTTTAGTACTTTTCAGTTTTTCTTAGTTTTCACATAAGGTCCGGGGTCAGGACAAAAGACAGATTTTTGACAAATTTCAAAATCTGTCAGATATTGTCCAAATTATTTTTTATTTCACTTCTAGACATGTGAAATGCATGAACTAGGGCAAAAAAAGTGAAAAAAATTGGTCTGATTTTTTTTAGTACTTTTCAGTTTTTCTTAGTTTTCACATAAGGTCCGGGGTCAGGACAAAAGACAGATTTTTGACAAATTTCAAAATATGTCAGATATTGTCCAAATTATTTTTTATTTCACGTCTAGACATGTGAAATTCATGAACTAGGGCAAAAAAAGTGAAAAAAAATTGGTCTGATTTTTTTTAGTACTTTTCAGTTTTTCTTAGTTTTCACATAAGGTCCGGGGTCAGGACAAAAGACAGATTTTTGACAAATTTCAAAATATGTCAGATATTGTCCAAATTATTTTTTATTTCACTTCTAGACATGTGAAATGCATGAACTAGGGCAAAAAAAGTGAAAAAAAATTGGTCTGATTTTTTTTTGTACTTTTCAGTTTTTCTTAGTTTTCACATAAGGTCCGGGGTCAGGACAAAAGACAGATTTTTGACAAATTTCAAAATATGTCAGATATTGTCCAAATTATTTTTTATTTCACGTCTAGACATGTGAAATGCACGAACTAGTGCAAAAAAGTGTAACAAAATTGGTTTGATTTTTTTTAGTACCTTTCAGTTTTTCTTAGTTTTCACACAAGGTCCGGGGTCAGGACAAAAGACAGATTTTTGACAAATTTCAAAATATGTCAGATATTGTCCAAATTATTTTTTATTTCACTTCTAGACATGTGAAATGCATGAACTAGGGCAAAAAAGTGTAACAAAATTGGTTTGATTTTTTTTTAGTACCTTTCAGTTTTTCTTAGTTTTCACACAAGGTCCGGACAGATTTTTGACAAATTTCAAAATATGTCAGATATTGTCCAAATTATTTTTTATTTCACGTCTAGACATGTGAAATGCACGAACTAGTGCAAAAAAGTGTAACAAAATTGGTTTGATTTTTTTTAGTACCTTTCAGTTTTTCTTAGTTTTCACACAAGGTCCGGGGTCAGGACAAAAGACAGATTTTTGACAAATTTCAAAATATGTCAGATATTGTCCAAATTATTTTTTATTTCACTTCTAGACATGTGAAATGCATGAACTAGGGCAAAAAAGTGTAACAAAATTGGTTTGATTTTTTTTTAGTACCTTTCAGTTTTTCTTAGTTTTCACACAAGGTCCGGACAGATTTTTGACAAATTTCAAAATATGTCAGATATTGTCCAAATTATTTTTTATTTCACGTCTAGACATGTGAAATGCATGAACTAGGGCAAAAAAGTGTAACAAAATTGGTTTGATTTTTTTTAGTACCTTTCAGTTTTTCTTAGTTTTCACACAAGGTCCGGGGTCAGGACAAAAGACAGTTTTTTGACAAATTTCAAAATATGTCAGATATTGTCCAAATTATTTTTTATTTCACTTCTAGACATGTGAAATGCAAGAACTAGGGCAAAAAAAGTGAAAAAAAAATTGGTCTGATTTTTTTTAGTACTTTTCAGTTTTTCTTAGTTTTCACACAAGGTCCGGGGTCAGGACAAAAGACAGATTTTTGACAAATTTCAAAATATGTCAGATATTGTCCAAATTATTTTTTATTTCACTTCTAGACATGTGAAATGCATGAACTAGGGCAAAAAAGTGTAACAAAATTGGTTTGATTTTTTTTAGTACCTTTCAGTTTTTCTTAGTTTTCACACAAGGTCCGGACAGTTTTTTGACAAATTTCAAAATATGTCAGATATTGTCCAAATTATTTTTTATTTCACTTCTAGACATGTGAAATGCATGAACTAGGGCAAAAAAAGTGGAAAAAAATTGGTCTGATTTTTTTTAGTACTTTTCAGTTTTTCTTAGTTTTCTCTCAAGGTCCGGGGTCAGGACAAAAGACAGATTTTTGACAAATTTCAAAATATGTCAGATATTGTCCAAATCATTTTTTATTTCACTTCTAGACATGTGAAATGCATGAACTAGGGCAAAAAAGTGTAACAAAATTGGTTTGATTTTTTTTAGTACCTTTCAGTTTTTCTTAGTTTTCACACAAGGTCCGGGGTCAAGACAAAAGACAGTTTTTTGACAAATTTCAAAATATGTCAGATATTGTCCAAATTATTTTTTATTTCACTTCTAGACATGTGAAATGCATGAACTAGGGCAAAAAAGTGTAACAAAATTGGTTTGATTTTTTTTAGTACCTCTCAGTTTTTCTTAGTTTTCACACAAGGTCCGGGGTCAGGACAAAAGACAGATTTTTGACAAATTTCAAAATATGTCAGATATTGTCCAAATCATTTTTTATTTCACTTCTAGACATGTGAAATGCATGAACTAGGGCAAAAAAGTGTAACAAAATTGGTTTGATTTTTTTTAGTACCTTTCAGTTTTTCTTAGTTTTCACATTAGGTCCGGGGTCAGGACAAAAGATAGATTTTTGACAAATTTCAAAATCTGTCAGATATTGTCCAAATCATTTTTTATTTAATTTCTAGACATGTGAAATGCATGAACTAGGGCAAAAAAGTGTAAAAAAATTGGTTTGATTTTTTTTAGTACCTTTCAGTTTTTTTTAGTTTTCACATAAGGTCCGGGGTCAGGACAAAAGATAGATTTTTGACAAATTTCAAAATATGTCAGATATTGTCCAAATTATTTTTTATTTCACGTCTAGACATGTGAAATGCATGAACTAGTGCAAAAAAGTGTAACAAAATTGGTTTGATTTTTTTTAGTACTTTTCAGTTTTTCTTAGTTTTCACATAAGGTCCGGGGTCAGGATAAAAGACAGATTTTTGACAAATTTCAAAATCTCTCAAATATTGTCCAAATCATTTTTTATTTCACTTCTAGACATGTGAAATGCATGAACTAGTGCAAAAAAGTGTAAAAATATTGGTTTGATTTTTTTTAGTACCTTTCAGTTATTCTTAGTTTTCACATAAGGTCCGGGGTCAGGACAAAAGATAGATTTTTGACAAATTTCAAAATATGTCAGATATTGTCCAAATTATTTTTTATTTCACGTCTAGACATGTGAAATGCATGAACTAGGGCAAAAAAGTGTAACAAAATTGGTTTGATTTTTTTTAGTACCTTTCAGTTTTTCTTAGTTTTCACACAAGGTCCGGACAGTTTTTTGACAAATTTCAAAATATGTCAGATATTGTCCAAATTATTTTTTATTTCACTTCTAGACATGTGAAATGCATGAACTAGGGCAAAAAAAGTGAAAAAAAATTGGTCTGATTTTTTTTTGTACTTTTCAGTTTTTCTTAGTTTTCACATAAGGTCCGGGGTCAGGACAAAAGACAGATTTTTGACAAATTTCAAAATATGTCAGATATTGTCCAAATTATTTTTTATTTCACTTCTAGACATGTGAAATGCACGAACTAGTGCAAAAAAGTGTAACAAAATTGGTTTGATTTTTTTTAGTACCTTTCAGTTTTTCTTAGTTTTCACACAAGGTCCGGGGTCAGGACAAAAGACAGATTTTTGACAAATTTCAAAATATGTCAGATATTGTCCAAATTATTGTTTATTTCACTTCTAGACATGTGAAATGCATAAACTAGGCCAAAAAAGTGAAAAAAAATTGGTCTGATTTTTTTTGTACTTTTCAGTTTTTCTTAGTTTTCACATAAGGTCCGGGGTCAGGACAAAAGACAGATTTTTGACAAATTTCAAAATATGTCAGATATTGTCCAAATTATTTTTTATTTCACGTCTAGACATGTGAAATGCACGAACTAGTGCAAAAAAGTGTAACAAAATTGGTTTGATTTTTTTTAGTACCTTTCAGTTTTTCTTAGTTTTCACACAAGGTCCGGGGTCAGGACAAAAGACAGATTTTTGACAAATTTCAAAATATGTCAGATATTGTCCAAATTATTTTTTATTTCACGTCTAGACATGTGAAATGCACGAACTAGTGCAAAAAAGTGTAACAAAATTGGTTTGATTTTTTTTAGTACCTTTCAGTTTTTCTTAGTTTTCACACAAGGTCCGGGGTCAGGACAAAAGACAGATTTTTGACAAATTTCAAAATATGTCAGATATTGTCCAAATTATTTTTTATTTCACTTCTAGACATGTGAAATGCACGAACTAGTGCAAAAAAGTGTAACAAAATTGGTTTGATTTTTTTTAGTACCTTTCAGTTTTTCTTAGTTTTCACACAAGGTCCGGGGTCAGGACAAAAGACAGATTTTTGACAAATTTCAAAATATGTCAGATATTGTCCAAATTATTGTTTATTTCACTTCTAGACATGTGAAATGCATGAACTAGGGCAAAAAAGTGAAAAAAAATTGGTCTGATTTTTTTTGTACTTTTCAGTTTTTCTTAGTTTTCACATAAGGTCCGGGGTCAGGACAAAAGACAGATTTTTGACAAATTTCAAAATATGTCAGATATTGTCCAAATTATTTTTTATTTCACGTCTAGACATGTGAAATGCACGAACTAGTGCAAAAAAGTGTAACAAAATTGGTTTGATTTTTTTTAGTACCTTTCAGTTTTTCTTAGTTTTCACACAAGGTCCGGGGTCAGGACAAAAGACAGATTTTTGACAAATTTCAAAATATGTCAGATATTGTCCAAATTATTTTTTATTTCACGTCTAGACATGTGAAATGCACGAACTAGTGCAAAAAAGTGTAACAAAATTGGTTTGATTTTTTTTAGTACCTTTCAGTTTTTCTTAGTTTTCACACAAGGTCCGGGGTCAGGACAAAAGACAGATTTTTGACAAATTTCAAAATATGTCAGATATTGTCCAAATTATTTTTTATTTCACTTCTAGACATGTGAAATGCATGAACTAGGGCAAAAAAGTGTAACAAAATTGGTTTGATTTTTTTTAGTACCTTTCAGTTTTTCTTAGTTTTCACACAAGGTCCGGGGTCAGGACAAAAGACAGATTTTTGACAAATTTCAAAATATGTCAGATATTGTCCAAATTATTTTTTATTTCACTTCTAGACATGTGAAATGCATGAACTAGGGCAAAAAAAGTGGAAAAAAATTGGTCTGATTTTTTTTAGTACTTTTCAGTTTTTCTTAGTTTTCACACAAGGTCCGGGGTCAGGACAAAAGACAGATTTTTGACAAATTTCAAAATCTGTCAGATATTGTCCAAATCATTTTTTATTTCACTTCTAGACATGTGAAATGCATGAACTAGGGCAAAAAAGTGTAACAAAATTGGTTTGATTTTTTTTAGTACCTTTCAGTTTTTCTTAGTTTTCACACAAGGTCCGGGGTCAAGACAAAAGACAGTTTTTTGACAAATTTCAAAATATGTCAGATATTGTCCAAATTATTTTTTATTTCACTTCTAGACATGTGAAATGCATGAACTAGGGCAAAAAAGTGTAACAAAATTGGTTTGATTTTTTTTTAGTACCTCTCAGTTTTTCTTAGTTTTCACACAAGGTCCGGGGTCAGGACAAAAGACAGATTTTTGACAAATTTCAAAATATGTCAGATATTGTCCAAATCATTTTTTATTTCACTTCTAGACATGTGAAATGCATGAACTAGGGCAAAAAAGTGTAACAAAATTGGTTTGATTTTTTTTAGTACCTTTCAGTTTTTCTTAGTTTTCACATTAGGTCCGGGGTCAGGACAAAAGATAGATTTTTGACAAATTTCAAAATCTGTCAGATATTGTCCAAATCATTTTTTATTTAATTTCTAGACATGTGAAATGCATGAACTAGGGCAAAAAAGTGTAAAAAAATTGGTTTGATTTTTTTTAGTACCTTTCAGTTTTTTTTAGTTTTCACATAAGGTCCGGGGTCAGGACAAAAGATAGATTTTTGACAAATTTCAAAATATGTCAGATATTGTCCAAATTATTTTTTATTTCACGTCTAGACATGTGAAATGCATGAACTAGTGCAAAAAAGTGTAACAAAATTGGTTTGATTTTTTTTAGTACTTTTCAGTTTTTCTTAGTTTTCACATAAGGTCCGGGGTCAGGATAAAAGACAGATTTTTGACAAATTTCAAAATCTCTCAAATATTGTCCAAATCATTTTTTATTTCACTTCTAGACATGTGAAATGCATGAACTAGTGCAAAAAAGTGTAAAAATATTGGTTTGATTTTTTTTAGTACCTTTCAGTTATTCTTAGTTTTCACATAAGGTCCGGGGTCAGGACAAAAGATAGATTTTTGACAAATTTCAAAATATGTCAGATATTGTCCAAATTATTTTTTATTTCACGTCTAGACATGTGAAATGCATGAACTAGGGCAAAAAAGTGTAACAAAATTGGTTTGATTTTTTTTAGTACCTTTCAGTTTTTCTTAGTTTTCACACAAGGTCCGGACAGTTTTTTGACAAATTTCAAAATATGTCAGATATTGTCCAAATTATTTTTTATTTCACTTCTAGACATGTGAAATGCATGAACTAGGGCAAAAAAAGTGAAAAAAAATTGGTCTGATTTTTTTTTGTACTTTTCAGTTTTTCTTAGTTTTCTCATAAGGTCCGGGGTCAGGACAAAAGACAGATTTTTGACAAATTTCAAAATATGTCAGATATTGTCCAAATTATTTTTTATTTCACTTCTAGACATGTGAAATGCACGAACTAGTGCAAAAAAGTGTAACAAAATTGGTTTGATTTTTTTTAGTACCTTTCAGTTTTTCTTAGTTTTCACACAAGGTCCGGGGTCAGGACAAAAGACAGATTTTTGACAAATTTCAAAATATGTCAGATATTGTCCAAATTATTGTTTATTTCACTTCTAGACATGTGAAATGCATGAACTAGGGCAAAAAAGTGAAAAAAAATTGGTCTGATTTTTTTTGTACTTTTCAGTTTTTCTTAGTTTTCACATAAGGTCCGGGGTCAGGACAAAAGACAGATTTTTGACAAATTTCAAAATATGTCAGATATTGTCCAAATTATTTTTTATTTCACGTCTAGACATGTGAAATGCACGAACTAGTGCAAAAAAGTGTAACAAAATTGGTTTGATTTTTTTTAGTACCTTTCAGTTTTTCTTAGTTTTCACACAAGGTCCGGGGTCAGGACAAAAGACAGATTTTTGACAAATTTCAAAATATGTCAGATATTGTCCAAATTATTTTTTATTTCACGTCTAGACATGTGAAATGCACGAACTAGTGCAAAAAAGTGTAACAAAATTGGTTTGATTTTTTTTAGTACCTTTCAGTTTTTCTTAGTTTTCACACAAGGTCCGGGGTCAGGACAAAAGACAGATTTTTGACAAATTTCAAAATATGTCAGATATTGTCCAAATTATTGTTTATTTCACTTCTAGACATGTGAAATGCATGAACTAGGGCAAAAAAGTGAAAAAAAATTGGTCTGAATTTTTTTGTACTTTTCAGTTTTTCTTAGTTTTCACATAAGGTCCGGGGTCAGGACAAAAGACAGATTTTTGACAAATTTCAAAATATGTCAGATATTGTCCAAATTATTTTTTATTTCACGTCTAGACATGTGAAATGCACGAACTAGTGCAAAAAAGTGTAACAAAATTGGTTTGATTTTTTTTAGTACCTTTCAGTTTTTCTTAGTTTTCACACAAGGTCCGGGGTCAGGACAAAAGACAGATTTTTGACAAATTTCAAAATATGTCAGATATTGTCCAAATTATTTTTTATTTCACGTCTAGACATGTGAAATGCACGAACTAGTGCAAAAAAGTGTAACAAAATTGGTTTGATTTTTTTTAGTACCTTTCAGTTTTTCTTAGTTTTCACACAAGGTCCGGGGTCAGGACAAAAGACAGATTTTTGACAAATTTCAAAATATGTCAGATATTGTCCAAATTATTTTTTATTTCACTTCTAGACATGTGAAATGCATGAACTAGGGCAAAAAAGTGTAACAAAATTGGTTTGATTTTTTTTAGTACCTTTCAGTTTTTCTTAGTTTTCACACAAGGTCCGGGGTCAGGACAAAAGACAGATTTTTGACAAATTTCAAAATATGTCAGATATTGTCCAAATTATTTTTTATTTCACTTCTAGACATGTGAAATGCATGAACTAGGGCAAAAAAAGTGGAAAAAAATTGGTCTGATTTTTTTTAGTACTTTTCAGTTTTTCTTAGTTTTCACACAAGGTCCGGGGTCAGGACAAAAGACAGATTTTTGACAAATTTCAAAATCTGTCAGATATTGTCCAAATCATTTTTTATTTCACTTCTAGACATGTGAAATGCATGAACTAGGGCAAAAAAGTGTAACAAAATTGGTTTGATTTTTTTTAGTACCTTTCAGTTTTTCTTAGTTTTCACACAAGGTCCGGGGTCAAGACAAAAGACAGTTTTTTGACAAATTTCAAAATATGTCAGATATTGTCCAAATTATTTTTTATTTCACTTCTAGACATGTGAAATGCATGAACTAGGGCAAAAAAGTGTAACAAAATTGGTTTGATTTTTTTTTAGTACCTCTCAGTTTTTCTTAGTTTTCACACAAGGTCCGGGGTCAGGACAAAAGACAGATTTTTGACAAATTTCAAAATATGTCAGATATTGTCCAAATTATTTTTTATTTCACGTCTAGACATGTGAAATGCACGAACTAGTGCAAAAAAGTGTAACAAAATTGGTTTGATTTTTTTTAGTACCTTTCAGTTTTTCTTAGTTTTCACACAAGGTCCGGGGTCAGGACAAAAGACAGATTTTTGACAAATTTCAAAATATGTCAGATATTGTCCAAATTATTTTTTATTTCACGTCTAGACATGTGAAATGCACGAACTAGTGCAAAAAAGTGTAACAAAATTGGTTTGATTTTTTTTAGTACCTTTCAGTTTTTCTTAGTTTTCACACAAGGTCCGGGGTCAGGACAAAAGACAGATTTTTGACAAATTTCAAAATATGTCAGATATTGTCCAAATTATTGTTTATTTCACTTCTAGACATGTGAAATGCATGAACTAGGGCAAAAAAGTGAAAAAAAATTGGTCTGAATTTTTTTGTACTTTTCAGTTTTTCTTAGTTTTCACATAAGGTCCGGGGTCAGGACAAAAGACAGATTTTTGACAAATTTCAAAATATGTCAGATATTGTCCAAATTATTTTTTATTTCACGTCTAGACATGTGAAATGCACGAACTAGTGCAAAAAAGTGTAACAAAATTGGTTTGATTTTTTTTAGTACCTTTCAGTTTTTCTTAGTTTTCACACAAGGTCCGGGGTCAGGACAAAAGACAGATTTTTGACAAATTTCAAAATATGTCAGATATTGTCCAAATTATTTTTTATTTCACGTCTAGACATGTGAAATGCACGAACTAGTGCAAAAAAGTGTAACAAAATTGGTTTGATTTTTTTTAGTACCTTTCAGTTTTTCTTAGTTTTCACACAAGGTCCGGGGTCAGGACAAAAGACAGATTTTTGACAAATTTCAAAATATGTCAGATATTGTCCAAATTATTTTTTATTTCACTTCTAGACATGTGAAATGCATGAACTAGGGCAAAAAAGTGTAACAAAATTGGTTTGATTTTTTTTAGTACCTTTCAGTTTTTCTTAGTTTTCACACAAGGTCCGGGGTCAGGACAAAAGACAGATTTTTGACAAATTTCAAAATATGTCAGATATTGTCCAAATTATTTTTTATTTCACTTCTAGACATGTGAAATGCATGAACTAGGGCAAAAAAAGTGGAAAAAAATTGGTCTGATTTTTTTTAGTACTTTTCAGTTTTTCTTAGTTTTCACACAAGGTCCGGGGTCAGGACAAAAGACAGATTTTTGACAAATTTCAAAATCTGTCAGATATTGTCCAAATCATTTTTTATTTCACTTCTAGACATGTGAAATGCATGAACTAGGGCAAAAAAGTGTAACAAAATTGGTTTGATTTTTTTTAGTACCTTTCAGTTTTTCTTAGTTTTCACACAAGGTCCGGGGTCAAGACAAAAGACAGTTTTTTGACAAATTTCAAAATATGTCAGATATTGTCCAAATTATTTTTTATTTCACTTCTAGACATGTGAAATGCATGAACTAGGGCAAAAAAGTGTAACAAAATTGGTTTGATTTTTTTTTAGTACCTCTCAGTTTTTCTTAGTTTTCACACAAGGTCCGGGGTCAGGACAAAAGACAGATTTTTGACAAATTTCAAAATATGTCAGATATTGTCCAAATCATTTTTTATTTCACTTCTAGACATGTGAAATGCATGAACTAGGGCAAAAAAGTGTAACAAAATTGGTTTGATTTTTTTTAGTACCTTTCAGTTTTTCTTAGTTTTCACATAAGGTCCGGGGTCAGGACAAAAGACAGATTTTTGACAAATTTCAAAATCTGTCAGATATTGTCCAAATCATTTTTTATTTCACTTCTAGACATGTGAAATGCATGAACTAGGGCAAAAAAGTGTAAAAAAATTGGTTTGATTTTTTTTAGTACCTTTCAGTTTTTTTTAGTTTTCACATAAGGTCCGGGGTCAGGACAAAAGATAGATTTTTGACAAATTTCAAAATATGTCAGATATTGTCCAAATTATTTTTTATTTCACGTCTAGACATGTGAAATGCATGAACTAGTGCAAAAAAGTGTAACAAAATTGGTTTGATTTTTTTTAGTACTTTTCAGTTTTTCTTAGTTTTCACATAAGGTCCGGGGTCAGGATAAAAGACAGATTTTTGACAAATTTCAAAATCTCTCAAATATTGTCCAAATCATTTTTTATTTCACTTCTAGACATGTGAAATGCATGAACTAGTGCAAAAAAGTGTAAAAATATTGGTTTGATTTTTTTTAGTACCTTTCAGTTATTCTTAGTTTTCACATAAGGTCCGGGGTCAGGACAAAAGATAGATTTTTGACAAATTTCAAAATATGTCAGATATTGTCCAAATTATTTTTTATTTCACGTCTAGACATGTGAAATGCATGAACTAGGGCAAAAAAGTGTAACAAAATTGGTTTGATTTTTTTTAGTACCTTTCAGTTTTTCTTAGTTTTCACACAAGGTCCGGACAGTTTTTTGACAAATTTCAAAATATGTCAGATATTGTCCAAATTATTTTTTATTTCACTTCTAGACATGTGAAATGCATGAACTAGGGCAAAAAAAGTGAAAAAAAATTGGTCTGATTTTTTTTTGTACTTTTCAGTTTTTCTTAGTTTTCTCATAAGGTCCGGGGTCAGGACAAAAGACAGATTTTTGACAAATTTCAAAATATGTCAGATATTGTCCAAATTATTTTTTATTTCACTTCTAGACATGTGAAATGCACGAACTAGTGCAAAAAAGTGTAACAAAATTGGTTTGATTTTTTTTAGTACCTTTCAGTTTTTCTTAGTTTTCACACAAGGTCCGGGGTCAGGACAAAAGACAGATTTTTGACAAATTTCAAAATATGTCAGATATTGTCCAAATTATTGTTTATTTCACTTCTAGACATGTGAAATGCATGAACTAGGGCAAAAAAGTGAAAAAAAATTGGTCTGATTTTTTTTGTACTTTTCAGTTTTTCTTAGTTTTCACATAAGGTCCGGGGTCAGGACAAAAGACAGATTTTTGACAAATTTCAAAATATGTCAGATATTGTCCAAATTATTTTTTATTTCACGTCTAGACATGTGAAATGCACGAACTAGTGCAAAAAAGTGTAACAAAATTGGTTTGATTTTTTTTAGTACCTTTCAGTTTTTCTTAGTTTTCACACAAGGTCCGGGGTCAGGACAAAAGACAGATTTTTGACAAATTTCAAAATATGTCAGATATTGTCCAAATTATTTTTTATTTCACGTCTAGACATGTGAAATGCACGAACTAGTGCAAAAAAGTGTAACAAAATTGGTTTGATTTTTTTTAGTACCTTTCAGTTTTTCTTAGTTTTCACACAAGGTCCGGGGTCAGGACAAAAGACAGATTTTTGACAAATTTCAAAATATGTCAGATATTGTCCAAATTATTGTTTATTTCACTTCTAGACATGTGAAATGCATGAACTAGGGCAAAAAAGTGAAAAAAAATTGGTCTGAATTTTTTTGTACTTTTCAGTTTTTCTTAGTTTTCACATAAGGTCCGGGGTCAGGACAAAAGACAGATTTTTGACAAATTTCAAAATATGTCAGATATTGTCCAAATTATTTTTTATTTCACGTCTAGACATGTGAAATGCACGAACTAGTGCAAAAAAGTGTAACAAAATTGGTTTGATTTTTTTTAGTACCTTTCAGTTTTTCTTAGTTTTCACACAAGGTCCGGGGTCAGGACAAAAGACAGATTTTTGACAAATTTCAAAATATGTCAGATATTGTCCAAATTATTTTTTATTTCACGTCTAGACATGTGAAATGCACGAACTAGTGCAAAAAAGTGTAACAAAATTGGTTTGATTTTTTTTAGTACCTTTCAGTTTTTCTTAGTTTTCACACAAGGTCCGGGGTCAGGACAAAAGACAGATTTTTGACAAATTTCAAAATATGTCAGATATTGTCCAAATTATTTTTTATTTCACTTCTAGACATGTGAAATGCATGAACTAGGGCAAAAAAGTGTAACAAAATTGGTTTGATTTTTTTTAGTACCTTTCAGTTTTTCTTAGTTTTCACACAAGGTCCGGGGTCAGGACAAAAGACAGATTTTTGACAAATTTCAAAATATGTCAGATATTGTCCAAATTATTTTTTATTTCACTTCTAGACATGTGAAATGCATGAACTAGGGCAAAAAAAGTGGAAAAAAATTGGTCTGATTTTTTTTAGTACTTTTCAGTTTTTCTTAGTTTTCACATAAGGTCCGGGGTCAGGACAAAAGACAGATTTTTGACAAATTTCAAAATATGTCAGATATTGTCCAAATTATTTTTTATTTCACTTCTAGACATGTGAAATGCATGAACTAGGGCAAAAAAAGTGAAAAAAAATTGGTCTGATTTTTTTTAGTACCTTGCAGTTTTTCTTAGTTTTCACATAAGGTCCGGGGTCAGGATAAAAGACAGATTTTTGACAAATTTCAAAATATGTCAGATATTGTCCAAATTATTTTTTATTTCACGTCTAGACATGTGAAATGCACGAACTAGTGCAAAAAAGTGTAACAAAATTGGTTTGATTTTTTTTAGTACCTTTCAGTTTTTCTTAGTTTTCACACAAGGTCCGGGGTCAGGACAAAAGACAGATTTTTGACAAATTTCAAAATATGTCAGATATTGTCCAAATTATTTTTTATTTCACTTCTAGACATGTGAAATGCATGAACTAGGGCAAAAAAAGTGAAAAAAAATTGGTCTGATTTTTTTTTGTACTTTTCAGTTTTTCTTAGTTTTCACATAAGATCCGGGGTCAGGACAAAAGACAGCTTTTTGACAAATTTCAAAATCTGTCAGATATTGTCCAAATTATTTTTTATTTCACGTCTAGACATGTGAAATGCACGAACTAGTGCAAAAAAGTGTAACAAAATTGGTTTGATTTTTTTTAGTACCTTTCAGTTTTTCTTAGTTTTCACACAAGGTCCGGGGTCAGGACAAAAGACAGTTTTTTGACAAATTTCAAAATATGTCAGATATTGTCCAAATTATTTTTTATTTCTCTTCTAGACATGTGAAATGCATGAACTAGGGCAAAAAAAGTGAAAAAAAAATTGGTCTGATTTTTTTTAGTACTTTTCAGTTTTTCTTAGTTTTCACATAAGGTCTGGGGTCAGGACAAAAGACAGTTTTTTGACAAATTTCAAAATATGTCAGATATTGTCCAAATTATTTTTTATTTCACTTCTAGACATGTGAAATGCATGAACTAGGGCAAAAAAAGTGAAAAAAAATTGGTCTGATTTTTTTTAGTACTTTTCAGTTTTTCTTAGTTTTCACATAAGGTCCGGGGTCAGGACAAAAGACAGATTTTTGACAAATTTCAAAATATGTCAGATATTGTCCAAATTATTTTTTATTTCACGTCTAGACATGTGAAATGCACGAACTAGTGCAAAAAAGTGTAACAAAATTGGTTTGATTTTTTTTAGTACCTTTCAGTTTTTCTTAGTTTTCACACAAGGTCCGGGGTCAGGACAAAAGACAGATTTTTGACAAATTTCAAAATATGTCAGATATTGTCCAAATTATTTTTTATTTCACGTCTAGACATGTGAAATGCACGAACTAGTGCAAAAAAGTGTAACAAAATTGGTTTGATTTTTTTTAGTACCTTTCAGTTTTTCTTAGTTTTCACACAAGGTCCGGGGTCAGGACAAAAGACAGATTTTTGACAAATTTCTAAATATGTCAGATATTGTCCAAATTATTTTTTATTTCACTTCTAGACATGTGAAATGCATGAACTAGGGCAAAAAAAGTGAAAAAAAATTGGTCTGATTTTTTTTAGTACTTTTCAGTTTTTCTTAGTTTTCACATACAAAAGACAGATTTTTGACAAATTTCAAAATATGTCAGATATTGTCCAAATTATTTTTTATTTCACGTCTAGACATGTGAAATGCACGAACTAGTGCAAAAAAGTGTAACAAAATTGGTTTGATTTTTTTTAGTACCTTTCAGTTTTTCTTAGTTTTCACACAAGGTCCGGGGTCAGGACAAAAGACAGATTTTTGACAAATTTCAAAATATCTCAGATATTGTCCAAATTATTTTTTATTTCACTTCTAGACATGTGAAATGCATGAACTAGGGCAAAAAAAGTGAAAAAAAATTGGTCTGATTTTTTTTTGTACTTTTCAGTTTTTCTTAGTTTTCACATAAGGTCCGGGGTCAGGACAAAAGACAGATTTTTGACAAATTTCAAAATATGTCAGATATTGTCCAAATTATTTTTTATTTCACGTCTAGACATGTGAAATGCACGAACTAGTGCAAAAAAGTGTAACAAAATTGGTTTGATTTTTTTTAGTACCTTTCAGTGTTTCTTAGTTTTCACACAAGGTCCGGGGTCAGGACAAAAGACAGATTTTTGACAAATTTCAAAATCTGTCAGATATTGTCCAAATCATTTTTTATTTCACTTCTAGACATGTGAAATGCATGAACTAGGGCAAAAAAAGTGAAAAAAAATTGGTCTGATTTTTTTTTGTACTTTTCAGTTTTTCTTAGTTTTCACATAAGGTCCGGGGTCAGGACAAAAGACAGATTTTTGACAAATTTCAAAATATGTCAGATATTGTCCAAATTATTTTTTATTTCACGTCTAGACATGTGAAATGCACGAACTAGTGCAAAAAAGTGTAACAAAATTGGTTTGATTTTTTTTAGTACCTTTCAGTGTTTCTTAGTTTTCACACAAGGTCCGGGGTCAGGACAAAAGACAGATTTTTGACAAATTTCAAAATCTGTCAGATATTGTCCAAATCATTTTTTATTTCACTTCTAGACATGTGAAATGCATGACCTAGGGCAAAAAAGTGTAACAAAATTGGTTTGATTTTTTTTAGTACCTTTCAGTTTTTCTTAGTTTTCACACAAGGTCCGGGGTCAGGACAAAAGACAGATTTTTGACAAATTTCAAAATCTGTCAGATATTGTCCAAATCATTTTTTATTTCACTTCTAGACATGTGAAATGCATGAACTAGGGCAAAAAAGTGTAACAAAATTGGTTTGATTTTTTTTAGTACCTTTCAGTTTTTCTTAGTTTTCACACAAGGTCCGGGGTCAAGACAAAAGACAGTTTTTTGACAAATTTCAAAATATGTCAGATATTGTCCAAATTATTTTTTATTTCACTTCTAGACATGTGAAATGCATGAACTAGGGCAAAAAAGTGTAACAAAATTGGTTTGATTTTTTTTAGTACCTCTCAGTTTTTCTTAGTTTTCACACAAGGTCCGGGGTCAGGACAAAAGACAGATTTTTGACAAATTTCAAAATATGTCAGATATTGTCCAAATCATTTTTTATTTCACTTCTAGACATGTGAAATGCATGAACTAGGGCAAAAAAGTGTAACAAAATTGGTTTGATTTTTTTTAGTACCTTTCAGTTTTTCTTAGTTTTCACATTAGGTCCGGGGTCAGGACAAAAGATAGATTTTTGACAAATTTCAAAATCTGTCAGATATTGTCCAAATCATTTTTTATTTAATTTCTAGACATGTGAAATGCATGAACTAGGGCAAAAAAGTGTAAAAAAATTGGTTTGATTTTTTTTAGTACCTTTCAGTTTTTTTTAGTTTTCACATAAGGTCCGGGGTCAGGACAAAAGATAGATTTTTGACAAATTTCAAAATATGTCAGATATTGTCCAAATTATTTTTTATTTCACGTCTAGACATGTGAAATGCATGAACTAGTGCAAAAAAGTGTAACAAAATTGGTTTGATTTTTTTTAGTACTTTTCAGTTTTTCTTAGTTTTCACATAAGGTCCGGGGTCAGGATAAAAGACAGATTTTTGACAAATTTCAAAATCTCTCAAATATTGTCCAAATCATTTTTTATTTCACTTCTAGACATGTGAAATGCATGAACTAGTGCAAAAAAGTGTAAAAATATTGGTTTGATTTTTTTTAGTACCTTTCAGTTATTCTTAGTTTTCACATAAGGTCCGGGGTCAGGACAAAAGACAGATTTTTGACAAATTTCAAAATCTGTCAGATATTGTCCAAATCATTTTTTATTTCATTTCTAGACATGTGAAATGCATGAACTAGGGCAAAAAAAGTGAAAAAAAATTGGTCTGATTTTTTTTAGTACTTTTCAGTTTTTCTTAGTTTTCACATAAGGTCCGGGGTCAGGACAAAAGACAGATTTTTGACAAATTTCAAAATCTGTCAGATATTGTCCAAATTATTTTTTATTTCACGTCTAGACATGTGAAATGCATGAACTAGTGCAAAAAAGTGTAAAAAAATTGGTTTGATTTTTTTTAGTACCTTTCAGTTTTTTTTAGTTTTCACATAAGGTCCGGGGTCAGGACAAAAGACAGATTTTTGACAAATTTCAAAATATGTCAGATATTGTCCAAATTATTTTTTAATTCACGTCTAGACATGTGAAATGCATGAACTAGTGCAAAAAAGTCTAACAAAATTGGTCTGATTTTTTTTAGTACTTTTCAGTTTTTCTTAGTTTTCACATAAGGTCCGGGGTCAGGACAGAAGACAGAATTTTTACAAATTTCAAAATATGTCAGATATTGTCCAAATCATTTTTTATTTCACTTCTAGACATGTGAAATGCATGAACTAGGGCAAAAAAGTGTAAAAAAATTGGTTTGATTTTTTTTTAGTACCTTGCAGTTTTTCTTAGTTTTCACATAAGGTCCGGGGTCAGGACAAAAGACAGAATTTTTACAAATTTCAAAATATGTCAGATATTGTCCAAATCATTTTTTATTTCACTTCTAGACATGTGAAATGCATGAACTAGGGCAAAAAAGTGTAACAAAATTGGTTTGATTTTTTTTAGTACCTTTCAGTTTTTCTTAGTTTTCACATTAGGTCCGGGGTCAGGACAAAAGATAGATTTTTGACAAATTTCAAAATCTGTCAGATATTGTCCAAATCATTTTTTATTTAATTTCTAGACATGTGAAATGCATGAACTAGGGCAAAAAAGTGTAAAAAAATTGGTTTGATTTTTTTTAGTACCTTTCAGTTTTTTTTAGTTTTCACATAAGGTCCGGGGTCAGGACAAAAGATAGATTTTTGACAAATTTCAAAATATGTCAGATATTGTCCAAATTATTTTTTATTTCACGTCTAGACATGTGAAATGCATGAACTAGTGCAAAAAAGTGTAACAAAATTGGTTTGATTTTTTTTAGTACTTTTCAGTTTTTCTTAGTTTTCACATAAGGTCCGGGGTCAGGATAAAAGACAGATTTTTGACAAATTTCAAAATCTCTCAAATATTGTCCAAATCATTTTTTATTTCACTTCTAGACATGTGAAATGCATGAACTAGTGCAAAAAAGTGTAAAAATATTGGTTTGATTTTTTTTAGTACCTTTCAGTTATTCTTAGTTTTCACATAAGGTCCGGGGTCAGGACAAAAGACAGATTTTTGACAAATTTCAAAATCTGTCAGATATTGTCCAAATCATTTTTTATTTCATTTCTAGACATGTGAAATGCATGAACTAGGGCAAAAAAAGTGAAAAAAAATTGGTCTGATTTTTTTTAGTACTTTTCAGTTTTTCTTAGTTTTCACATAAGGTCCGGGGTCAGGACAAAAGACAGATTTTTGACAAATTTCAAAATCTGTCAGATATTGTCCAAATTATTTTTTATTTCACGTCTAGACATGTGAAATGCATGAACTAGTGCAAAAAAGTGTAAAAAAATTGGTTTGATTTTTTTTAGTACCTTTCAGTTTTTTTTAGTTTTCACATAAGGTCCGGGGTCAGGACAAAAGACAGATTTTTGACAAATTTCAAAATATGTCAGATATTGTCCAAATTATTTTTTATTTCACGTCTAGACATGTGAAATGCATGAACTAGTGCAAAAAAGTCTAACAAAATTGGTCTGATTTTTTTTAGTACTTTTCAGTTTTTCTTAGTTTTCACATAAGGTCCGGGGTCAGGACAGAAGACAGAATTTTTACAAATTTCAAAATATGTCAGATATTGTCCAAATCATTTTTTATTTCACTTCTAGACATGTGAAATGCATGAACTAGGGCAAAAAAGTGTAAAAAAATTGGTTTGATTTTTTTTTAGTACCTTGCAGTTTTTCTTAGTTTTCACATAAGGTCCGGGGTCAGGACAAAAGACAGAATTTTTACAAATTTCAAAATATGTCAGATATTGTCCAAATCATTTTTTATTTCACTTCTAGACATGTGAAATGCATGAACTAGGGCAAAAAAAGTGAAAAAAAATTGGTCTGATTTTTTTTAGTACTTTTCAGTTTTTCTTAGTTTTCACATAAGGTCCGGGGTCAGGACAAAAGACAGATTTTTGACATATTTCAAAATCTGTCAGATATTGTCCAAATCATTTTTTATTTAATTTCTAGACATGTGAAATGCATGAACTAGGGCAAGAAAGTGTGAAAAAATTGGTTTGATTTTTTTTAGTACCTTGCAGTTTTTCTTAGTTTTCACATAAGGTCCGGGGTCAGGACAAAAGACAGATTTTTGACAAATTTCAAAATATGTCAGATATTGTCCAAATCATTTTTTATTTCACTTCTAGACATGTGAAATGCATGAACTAGGGCAAAAAAGTGTAAAAAAATTGGTTTGATTTTTTTTTAGTACCTTGCAGTTTTTCTTAGTTTTCACATAAGGTCCGGGGTCAGGACAAAAGACAGAATTTTGACAAATTTCAAAATATGTCAGATATTGTCCAAATCATTTTTTATTTCACTTATAGACATGTGAAATGCATGAACTAGGGCAAAAAAGTGTAAAAAAATTGGTTTGATTTTTTTTAGTACCTTTCAGTTTTTTTTAGTTTTCACATTAAGTCCGGGGTCAGGACAAAAGATAGATTTTTGACAAATTTCAAAATATGTCAGATATTGTCCAAATTATTTTTTATTTCACGTCTAGACATGTGAAATGCATGAACTAGTGCAAAAAAGTGTAACAAAATTGGTTTGATTTTTTTTTAGTACTTTTCAGTTTTTCTTAGTTTTCACATAAGGTCCGGGGTCAGGACAAAAGACAGATTTTTGACAAATTTCAAAATCTGTCAGATATTGTCCAAATCATTTTTTATTTCACTTCTAGACATGTGAAATGCATGAACTAGGGCAAAAAAGTGTAAATATATTGGTTTGATTTTTTTTAGTACCTTTCAGTTTTTCTTAGTTTTCACATAAGGTCCGGGGGTCAGGACAAAAGACAGAATTTTGACAAATTTCAAAATCTCTCAGATATTGTCCAAATCATTTTTTATTTCACTTCTAGACATGTGAAATGCATGAACTAGTGCAAAAAAGTGTAAAAATATTGGTTTGATTTTTTTTAGTACTTTTCAGTTTTTCTTAGTTTTCACATAAGGTCCGGGGTCAGGACAAAATACAGATTTCTGACAAATTTCAAAATCTGTCAGATATTGTCCAAATCATTTTTTATTTAATTTCTAGACATGTGAAATGCATGAACTAGGGCAAAAAAAGTGTAAAAAAATTGGTTTGATTTTTTTTAGTACCTTTCAGTTTTTTTTAGTTTTCACATTAGGTCCGGGGTCAGAACAAAAGATAGATTTTTGACAAATTTCAAAATATGTCAGATATTGTCCAAATCATTTTTTATTTCACGTCTAGACATGTGAAATGCATGAACTAGTGCAAAAAAGTGTAACAAAATTGGTTTGATTTTTTTTAGTACTTTTCAGTTTTTCTTAGTTTTCACATAAGGTCCGGGGTCAGGACAAAACACAGATTTTTGACAAATTTCAAAATATGTCAGATATTGTCCAAATTATTTTTTATTTCACGTCTAGACATGTGAAATGCATGAACTAGTGCAAAAAAGTGTAACAAAATTGGTTTGATTTTTTTTTAGTACCTTTCAGTTTTTCTTAGTTTTCACATAAGGTCCGGGGTCAGGACAAAAGACAGAATTTTGACAAATTTCAAAATATGTCAGATATTGTCCAAATCATTTTTTATTTCACTTATAGACATGTGAAATGCATGAACTAGGGCAAAAAAGTGTAAAAAAATTGGTTTGATTTTTTTTAGTACCTTTCAGTTTTTTTTAGTTTTCACATAAGGTCCGGGGACAGGACAAAAGACAGATTTTTGACAAATTTCAAAATATGTCAGATATTGTCCAAATTATTTTTTATTTCACGTCTAGACATGTGAAATGCATGAACTAGTGCTAAAAAGTCTAACAAAATTGGTCTGATTTTTTTTAGTACTTTTCAGTTTTTCTTAGTTTTCACATAAGGTCCGGGGTCAGGATAAAAGACAGATTTTTGACAAATTTCAAAATCTCTCAGATATTGTCCAAATCATTTTTTATTTCACTTCTAGACATGTGAAATGCATGAACTAGTGCAAAAAAGTGTAAAAATATTGGTTTGATTTTTTTTAGTACCTTTCAGTTTTTCTTAGTTTTCACATAAGGTCCGGGGTCAGGACAAAAGACAGATTTTTGACAAATTTCAAAATCTGTCAGATATTGTCCAAATCATTTTTTATTTCATTTCTAGACATGTGAAATGCATGAACTAGGGCAAAAAAAGTGAAAAAAAATTGGTCTGATTTTTTTTAGTACTTTTCAGTTTTTCTTAGTTTTCACATAAGGTCCGGGGTCAGGACAAAAGACAGATTTTTGACAAATTTCAAAATCTGTCAGATTTTGTCCAAATCATTTTTTATTTCATTTCTAGACATGTGAAATGCATGAACTAGGGCAAAAAAAGTGAAAAAAAAATTGGTCTGATTTTTTTTAGTACTTTTCAGTTTTTCTTAGTTTTCACATAAGGTCCGGGGTCAGGACAAAATACAGATTTCTGACAAATTTCAAAATCTGTCAGATATTGTCCAAATCATTTTTTATTTAATTTCTAGACATGTGAAATGCATGAACTAGGGCAAGAAAGTGTGAAAAAATTGGTTTGATTTTTTTTTAGTACCTTGCAGTTTTTCTTAGTTTTCACATAAGGTCAGGACAAAAGACAGATTTTTGACAAATTTCAAAATATGTCAGATATTGTCCAAATCATTTTTTATTTCACGTCTAGACATGTGAAATGCATGAACTAGTGCAAAAAAGTCTAACAAAATTGGTTTGATTTTTTTTAGTACTTTTCAGTTTTTCTTAGTTTTCACATAAGGTCCGGGGTCAGGACAAAAGACAGATTTTTGACAAATTTCAAAATCTGTCAGATATTGTCCAAATCATTTTTTATTTAATTTCTAGACATGTGAAATGCATGAACTAGTGCAAAAAAGTGTAACAAAATTGGTTTGATTTTTTTTAGTACTTTTCAGTTTTTCTTAGTTTTCACATAAGGTCCGGGATCAGGACAAAAGACAGAATTTTGACAAATTTCAAAATATGTCAGATATTGTCCAAATCATTTTTTATTTCACTTATAGACATGTGAAATGCATGAACTAGGGCAAAAAAGTGTAAAAAAATTGGTTTGATTTTTTTTAGTACCTTTCAGTTTTTTTTAGTTTTCACATAAGGTCCGGGGTCAGGACAAAAGACAGATTTTTGACAAATATCTCTCTCTGTCAGATATTGTCCAAATCATTTTTTATTTCATTTCTAGACATGTGAAATGCATGAACTAGTGCAAAAAAGTGTAACAAAATTGGTTTGATTTTTTTTAGTACTTTTCAGTTTTTCTTAGTTTTCACATAAGGTCCGGGGTCAGGATAAAAGACAGATTTTTGACAAATTTCAAAATCTCTCAGATATTGTCCAAATCATTTTTTATTTCACTTCTAGACATGTGAAATGCATGAACTAGTGCAAAAAAGTGTAAAAATATTGGTTTGATTTTTTTTAGTACCTTTCAGTTTTTCTTAGTTTTCACATAAGGTCCGGGGTCAGGACAAAAGACAGATTTTTGACAAATTTCAAAATCTGTCAGATATTGTCCAAATCATTTTTTATTTCACTTCTAGACATGTGAAATGCATGAACTAGTGCAAAAAAGTGTAAAAATATTGGTTTGATTTTTTTTAGTACCTTTCAGTTTTTCTTAGTTTTCACATAAGGTCCGGGGTCAGGACAAAAGACAGATTTTTGACAAATTTCAAAATCTGTCAGATATTGTCCAAATCATTTTTTATTTCACTTCTAGACATGTGAAATGCATGAACTAGTGCAAAAAAGTGTAAAAATATTGGTTTGATTTTTTTTAGTACCTTTCAGTTTTTCTTAGTTTTCACATAAGGTCCGGGGTCAGGACAAAAGACAGATTTTTGACAAATTTCAAAATCTGTCAGATATTGTCCAAATCATTTTTTATTTCACTTCTAGACATGTGAAATGCATGAACTAGTGCAAAAAAGTGTAAAAATATTGGTTTGATTTTTTTTAGTACCTTTCAGTTTTTCTTAGTTTTCACATAAGGTCCGGGGTCAGGACAAAAGACAGAATTTTTACAAATTTCAAAATATGTCAGATATTGTCCAAATCATTTTTTATTTCACTTCTAGACATGTGAAATGCATGAACTAGGGCAAAAAAAGTGAAAAAAAATTGGTCTGATTTTTTTTAGTACTTTTCAGTTTTTCTTAGTTTTCACATAAGGTCCGGGGTCAGGACAAAAGACAGATTTTTGACATATTTCAAAATCTGTCAGATATTGTCCAAATCATTTTTTATTTCACTTCTAGACATGTGAAATGCATGAACTAGGGCAAAAAAGTGTAAAAAAATTGGTTTGATTTTTTTTTAGTACCTTGCAGTTTTTCTTAGTTTTCACATAAGGTCCGGGGTCAGGACAAAAGACAGAATTTTGACAAATTTCAAAATATGTCAGATATTGTCCAAATCATTTTTTATTTCACTTATAGACATGTGAAATGCATGAACTAGGGCAAAAAAGTGTAAAAAAATTGGTTTGATTTTTTTTAGTACCTTTCAGTTTTTTTTAGTTTTCACATTAAGTCCGGGGTCAGGACAAAAGATAGATTTTTGACAAATTTCAAAATATGTCAGATATTGTCCAAATTATTTTTTATTTCACGTCTAGACATGTGAAATGCATGAACTAGTGCAAAAAAGTGTAACAAAATTGGTTTGATTTTTTTTTAGTACTTTTCAGTTTTTCTTAGTTTTCACATAAGGTCCGGGGTCAGGACAAAAGACAGATTTTTGACAAATTTCAAAATCTGTCAGATATTGTCCAAATCATTTTTTATTTCACTTCTAGACATGTGAAATGCATGAACTAGGGCAAAAAAGTGTAAATATATTGGTTTGATTTTTTTTAGTACCTTTCAGTTTTTCTTAGTTTTCACATAAGGTCCGGGGGTCAGGACAAAAGACAGAATTTTGACAAATTTCAAAATCTCTCAGATATTGTCCAAATCATTTTTTATTTCACTTCTAGACATGTGAAATGCATGAACTAGTGCAAAAAAGTGTAAAAATATTGGTTTGATTTTTTTTAGTACTTTTCAGTTTTTCTTAGTTTTCACATAAGGTCCGGGGTCAGGACAAAATACAGATTTCTGACAAATTTCAAAATCTGTCAGATATTGTCCAAATCATTTTTTATTTAATTTCTAGACATGTGAAATGCATGAACTAGGGCAAAAAAAGTGTAAAAAAATTGGTTTGATTTTTTTTAGTACCTTTCAGTTTTTTTTAGTTTTCACATTAGGTCCGGGGTCAGAACAAAAGATAGATTTTTGACAAATTTCAAAATATGTCAGATATTGTCCAAATCATTTTTTATTTCACGTCTAGACATGTGAAATGCATGAACTAGTGCAAAAAAGTGTAACAAAATTGGTTTGATTTTTTTTAGTACTTTTCAGTTTTTCTTAGTTTTCACATAAGGTCCGGGGTCAGGACAAAACACAGATTTTTGACAAATTTCAAAATATGTCAGATATTGTCCAAATTATTTTTTATTTCACGTCTAGACATGTGAAATGCATGAACTAGTGCAAAAAAGTGTAACAAAATTGGTTTGATTTTTTTTTAGTACCTTTCAGTTTTTCTTAGTTTTCACATAAGGTCCGGGGTCAGGACAAAAGACAGAATTTTGACAAATTTCAAAATATGTCAGATATTGTCCAAATCATTTTTTATTTCACTTATAGACATGTGAAATGCATGAACTAGGGCAAAAAAGTGTAAAAAAATTGGTTTGATTTTTTTTAGTACCTTTCAGTTTTTTTTAGTTTTCACATAAGGTCCGGGGACAGGACAAAAGACAGATTTTTGACAAATTTCAAAATATGTCAGATATTGTCCAAATTATTTTTTATTTCACGTCTAGACATGTGAAATGCATGAACTAGTGCTAAAAAGTCTAACAAAATTGGTCTGATTTTTTTTAGTACTTTTCAGTTTTTCTTAGTTTTCACATAAGGTCCGGGGTCAGGATAAAAGACAGATTTTTGACAAATTTCAAAATCTCTCAGATATTGTCCAAATCATTTTTTATTTCACTTCTAGACATGTGAAATGCATGAACTAGTGCAAAAAAGTGTAAAAATATTGGTTTGATTTTTTTTAGTACCTTTCAGTTTTTCTTAGTTTTCACATAAGGTCCGGGGTCAGGACAAAAGACAGATTTTTGACAAATTTCAAAATCTGTCAGATATTGTCCAAATCATTTTTTATTTCATTTCTAGACATGTGAAATGCATGAACTAGGGCAAAAAAAGTGAAAAAAAATTGGTCTGATTTTTTTTAGTACTTTTCAGTTTTTCTTAGTTTTCACATAAGGTCCGGGGTCAGGACAAAAGACAGATTTTTGACAAATTTCAAAATCTGTCAGATTTTGTCCAAATCATTTTTTATTTCATTTCTAGACATGTGAAATGCATGAACTAGGGCAAAAAAAGTGAAAAAAAAATTGGTCTGATTTTTTTTAGTACTTTTCAGTTTTTCTTAGTTTTCACATAAGGTCCGGGGTCAGGACAAAATACAGATTTCTGACAAATTTCAAAATCTGTCAGATATTGTCCAAATCATTTTTTATTTCACGTCTAGACATGTGAAATGCATGAACTAGTGCAAAAAAGTCTAACAAAATTGGTCTGATTTTTTTTAGTACTTTTCAGTTTTTCTTAGTTTTCACATAAGGTCCGGGGTCAGGACAAAAGACAGATTTTTGACAAATTTCAAAATCTGTCAGATATTGTCCAAATCATTTTTTATTTAATTTCTAGACATGTGAAATGCATGAACTAGTGCAAAAAAGTGTAACAAAATTGGTTTGATTTTTTTTAGTACTTTTCAGTTTTTCTTAGTTTTCACATAAGGTCCGGGATCAGGACAAAAGACAGAATTTTGACAAATTTCAAAATATGTCAGATATTGTCCAAATCATTTTTTATTTCACTTATAGACATGTGAAATGCATGAACTAGGGCAAAAAAGTGTAAAAAAATTGGTTTGATTTTTTTTAGTACCTTTCAGTTTTTTTTAGTTTTCACATAAGGTCCGGGGTCAGGACAAAAGACAGATTTTTGACAAATTTCAAAATCTGTCAGATATTGTCCAAATCATTTTTTATTTCATTTCTAGACATGTGAAATGCATGAACTAGTGCAAAAAAGTGTAACAAAATTGGTTTGATTTTTTTTAGTACTTTTCAGTTTTTCTTAGTTTTCACATAAGGTCCGGGGTCAGGATAAAAGACAGATTTTTGACAAATTTCAAAATCTCTCAGATATTGTCCAAATCATTTTTTATTTCACTTCTAGACATGTGAAATGCATGAACTAGTGCAAAAAAGTGTAAAAATATTGGTTTGATTTTTTTTAGTACCTTTCAGTTTTTCTTAGTTTTCACATAAGGTCCGGGGTCAGGACAAAAGACAGATTTTTGACAAATTTCAAAATCTGTCAGATATTGTCCAAATCATTTTTTATTTCACTTCTAGACATGTGAAATGCATGAACTAGTGCAAAAAAGTGTAAAAATATTGGTTTGATTTTTTTTAGTACCTTTCAGTTTTTCTTAGTTTTCACATAAGGTCCGGGGTCAGGACAAAAGACAGATTTTTGACAAATTTCAAAATCTGTCAGATATTGTCCAAATCATTTTTTATTTCATTTCTAGACATGTGAAATGCATGAACTAGGGCAAAAAAAGTGAAAAAAAATTGGTCTGATTTTTTTTAGTACTTTTCAGTTTTTCTTAGTTTTCACATAAGGTCCGGGGTCAGGACAAAAGACAGATTTTTGACAAATTTCAAAATCTGTCAGATTTTGTCCAAATCATTTTTTATTTCATTTCTAGACATGTGAAATGCATGAACTAGGGCAAAAAAAGTGAAAAAAAAATTGGTCTGATTTTTTTTAGTACTTTTCAGTTTTTCTTAGTTTTCACATAAGGTCCGGGGTCAGGACAAAATACAGATTTCTGACAAATTTCAAAATCTGTCAGATATTGTCCAAATCATTTTTTATTTAATTTCTAGACATGTGAAATGCATGAACTAGGGCAAGAAAGTGTGAAAAAATTGGTTTGATTTTTTTTTAGTACCTTGCAGTTTTTCTTAGTTTTCACATAAGGTCAGGACAAAAGACAGATTTTTGACAAATTTCAAAATATGTCAGATATTGTCCAAATCATTTTTTATTTCACGTCTAGACATGTGAAATGCATGAACTAGTGCAAAAAAGTCTAACAAAATTGGTCTGATTTTTTTTAGTACTTTTCAGTTTTTCTTAGTTTTCACATAAGGTCCGGGGTCAGGACAAAAGACAGATTTTTGACAAATTTCAAAATCTGTCAGATATTGTCCAAATCATTTTTTATTTAATTTCTAGACATGTGAAATGCATGAACTAGTGCAAAAAAGTGTAACAAAATTGGTTTGATTTTTTTTAGTACTTTTCAGTTTTTCTTAGTTTTCACATAAGGTCCGGGATCAGGACAAAAGACAGAATTTTGACAAATTTCAAAATATGTCAGATATTGTCCAAATCATTTTTTATTTCACTTATAGACATGTGAAATGCATGAACTAGGGCAAAAAAGTGTAAAAAAATTGGTTTGATTTTTTTTAGTACCTTTCAGTTTTTTTTAGTTTTCACATTAGGTCCGGGGTCAGGACAAAAGACAGATTTTTGACAAATTTCAAAATCTGTCAGATATTGTCCAAATCATTTTTTATTTAATTTCTAGACATGTGAAATGCATGAACTAGTGCAAAAAAGTGTAACAAAATTGGTTTGATTTTTTTTAGTACTTTTCAGTTTTTCTTAGTTTTCACATAAGGTCCGGGATCAGGACAAAAGACAGAATTTTGACAAATTTCAAAATATGTCAGATATTGTCCAAATCATTTTTTATTTCACTTATAGACATGTGAAATGCATGAACTAGGGCAAAAAAGTGTAAAAAAATTGGTTTGATTTTTTTTAGTACCTTTCAGTTTTTTTTAGTTTTCACATAAGGTCCGGGGTCAGGACAAAAGACAGATTTTTGACAAATTTCAAAATCTGTCAGATATTGTCCAAATCATTTTTTATTTCATTTCTAGACATGTGAAATGCATGAACTAGTGCAAAAAAGTGTAACAAAATTGGTTTGATTTTTTTTAGTACTTTTCAGTTTTTCTTAGTTTTCACATAAGGTCCGGGGTCAGGATAAAAGACAGATTTTTGACAAATTTCAAAATCTCTCAGATATTGTCCAAATCATTTTTTATTTCACTTCTAGACATGTGAAATGCATGAACTAGTGCAAAAAAGTGTAAAAATATTGGTTTGATTTTTTTTAGTACCTTTCAGTTTTTCTTAGTTTTCACATAAGGTCCGGGGTCAGGACAAAAGACAGATTTTTGACAAATTTCAAAATCTGTCAGATATTGTCCAAATCATTTTTTATTTCATTTCTAGACATGTGAAATGCATGAACTAGGGCAAAAAAGTGTAAAAAAATTGGTTTGATTTTTTTTAGTACCTTTCAGTTTTTCTTAGTTTTCACATAAGGTCCGGGGTCAGGACAAAAGACAGATTTTTGACAAATTTCAAAATCTGTCAGATATTGTCCAAATCATTTTTTATTTCATTTCTAGACATGTGAAATGCATGAACTAGGGCAAAAAAAGTGAAAAAAAATTGGTCTGATTTTTTTTAGTACTTTTCAGTTTTTCTTAGTTTTCACATAAGGTCCGGGGTCAGGACAAAAGACAGATTTTTGACAAATTTCAAAATCTGTCAGATATTGTCCAAATCATTTTTTATTTCATTTCTAGACATGTGAAATGCATGAACTAGGGCAAAAAAAGTGAAAAAAAAATTGGTCTGATTTTTTTTAGTACTTTTCAGTTTTTCTTAGTTTTCACATAAGGTCGGGGTCAGGACAAAATACAGATTTCTGACAAATTTCAAAATCTGTCAGATATTGTCCAAATCATTTTTTATTTAATTTCTAGACATGTGAAATGCATGAACTAGGGCAAGAAAGTGTGAAAAAATTGGTTTGATTTTTTTTTAGTACCTTGCAGTTTTTCTTAGTTTTCACATAAGGTCAGGACAAAAGACAGATTTTTGACAAATTTCAAAATATGTCAGATATTGTCCAAATCATTTTTTATTTCACGTCTAGACATGTGAAATGCATGAACTAGTGCAAAAAAGTCTAACAAAATTGGTCTGATTTTTTTTAGTACTTTTCAGTTTTTCTTAGTTTTCACATAAGGTCCGGGGTCAGGACAAAAGACAGATTTTTGACAAATTTCAAAATCTGTCAGATATTGTCCAAATCATTTTTTATTTAATTTCTAGACATGTGAAATGCATGAACTAGTGCAAAAAAGTGTAACAAAATTGGTTTGATTTTTTTTAGTACTTTTCAGTTTTTCTTAGTTTTCACATAAGGTCCGGGATCAGGACAAAAGACAGAATTTTGACAAATTTCAAAATATGTCAGATATTGTCCAAATCATTTTTTATTTCACTTATAGACATGTGAAATGCATGAACTAGGGCAAAAAAGTGTAAAAAAATTGGTTTGATTTTTTTTAGTACCTTTCAGTTTTTTTTAGTTTTCACATAAGGTCCGGGGTCAGGACAAAAGACAGATTTTTGACAAATTTCAAAATCTGTCAGATATTGTCCAAATCATTTTTTATTTCATTTCTAGACATGTGAAATGCATGAACTAGTGCAAAAAAGTGTAACAAAATTGGTTTGATTTTTTTTAGTACTTTTCAGTTTTTCTTAGTTTTCACATAAGGTCCGGGGTCAGGATAAAAGACAGATTTTTGACAAATTTCAAAATCTCTCAGATATTGTCCAAATCATTTTTTATTTCACTTCTAGACATGTGAAATGCATGAACTAGTGCAAAAAAGTGTAAAAATATTGGTTTGATTTTTTTTAGTACCTTTCAGTTTTTCTTAGTTTTCACATAAGGTCCGGGGTCAGGACAAAAGACAGATTTTTGACAAATTTCAAAATCTGTCAGATATTGTCCAAATCATTTTTTATTTCATTTCTAGACATGTGAAATGCATGAACTAGGGCAAAAAAAGTGAAAAAAAATTGGTCTGATTTTTTTTAGTACTTTTCAGTTTTTCTTAGTTTTCACATAAGGTCCGGGGTCAGGACAAAAGACAGATTTTTGACAAATTTCAAAATCTGTCAGATATTGTCCAAATCATTTTTTATTTCATTTCTAGACATGTGAAATGCATGAACTAGGGCAAAAAAAGTGAAAAAAAATTGGTCTGATTTTTTTTAGTACTTTTCAGTTTTTCTTAGTTTTCACATAAGGTCCGGGGTCAGGACAAAATACAGATTTCTGACAAATTTCAAAATCTGTCAGATATTGTCCAAATCATTTTTTATTTAATTTTTAGACATGTGAAATGCATGAACTAGGGCAAGAAAGTGTGAAAAAATTGGTTTGATTTTTTTTTAGTACCTTGCAGTTTTTCTTAGTTTTCACATAAGGTCCGGGGTCAGGACAAAAGACAGATTTTTGACAAATTTCAAAATATGTCAGATATTGTCCAAATCATTTTTTATTTCACTTCTAGACATGTGAAATGCATGAACTAGGGCAAAAAAGTGTAAAAAAATTGGTTTGATTTTTTTTAGTACCTTTCAGTTTTTTTTAGTTTTCACATAAGGTCCGGGGTCAGGACAAAAGACAGATTTTTGACAAATTTCAAAATCTGTCAGATATTGTCCAAATCATTTTTTATTTCATTTCTAGACATGTGAAATGCATGAACTAGTGCAAAAAAGTGTAACAAAATTGGTTTGATTTTTTTTAGTACTTTTCAGTTTTTCTTAGTTTTCACATAAGGTCCGGGGTCAGGATAAAAGACAGATTTTTGACAAATTTCAAGATCTCTCAGATATTGTCCAAATCATTTTTTATTTCACTTCAAGACATGTGAAATGCATGAACTAGTGCAAAAAAGTGTAAAAATATTGGTTTGATTTTTTTTAGTACCTTTCAGTTTTTCTTAGTTTTCACATAAGGTCCGGGGTCAGGACAAAAGACAGAATTTTGACAAATTTCAAAATATGTCAGATATTGTCCAAATCATTTTTTATTTCACTTATAGACATGTGAAATGCATGAACTAGGGCAAAAAAGTGTAAAAAAATTGGTTTGATTTTTTTTAGTACCTTTCAGTTTTTTTTAGTTTTCACATTAGGTCCGGGGTCAGGACAAAAGATAGATTTTTGACAAATTTCAAAATCTGTCAGATATTGTCCAAATCATTTTTTATTTCATTTCTAGACATGTGAAATGCATGAACTAGGGCAAAAAAAGTGAAAAAAAATTGGTCTGATTTTTTTTAGTACTTTTCAGTTTTTCTTAGTTTTCACATAAGGTCCGGGGTCAGGACAAAAGACAGATTTTTGACAAATTTCAAAATATGTCAGATATTGTCCAAATTATTTTTTATTTCACTTCTAGACATTTGAAATGCATGAACTAGGGCAAAAAAAGTGAAAAAAAATTGGTCTGATTTTTTTTAGTACTTTTCAGTTTTTCTTAGTTTTCACATAAGGTCAGGTGTCAGGACAAAAGACAGATTTTTGACAAATTTCAAAATATGTCAGATATTGTCCAAATTATTTTTTATTTCACTTCTAGACATGTGAAATGCATGAACTAGGGCAAAAAAAGTGAAAAAAAATTGGTCTGATTTTTTTTAGTACTTTTCAGTTTTTCTTAGTTTTCACATAAGGTCCGGGGTCAGGACAAAAGACAGATTTTTGACAAATTTCAAAATATGTCAGATATTGTCCAAATTATTTTTTATTTCACTTCTAGACATGTGAAATGCATGAACTAGGGCAAAAAAAGTGAAAAAAAATTGGTCTGATTTGTTTTAGTACTTTTCAGTTTTTCTTAGTTTTCACATAAGGTCCGGGGTCAGGACAAAAGACAGATTTTTGACAAATTTCAAAATATGTCAGATATTGTCCAAATTATTTTTTATTTCACTTCTAGACATGTGAAATGCACGAACAAGTGCAAAAAAGTGTAACAAAATTGGTTTGATTTTTTTTAGTACCTTTCAGTTTTTCTTAGTTTTCTCACTAGGTCCGGGGTCAGGACAAAAGACAGATTTTTGACAAATTTCAAAATATGTCAGATATTGTCCAAATCATTTTTTATTTCACTTCTAGACATGTGAAATGCATGAACTAGGGCAAAAAGTGTAAAAAAATTGGTTTGATTTTTTTTTAGTACCTTGCAGTTTTTCTTAGTTTTCACATAAGGTCCGGGGTCAGGACAAAAGACAGATTTTTGACAAATTTCAAAATATGTCAGATATTGTCCAAATCATTTTTTATTTCACTTCTAGACATGTGAAATGCATGAACTAGGGCAAAAAGTGTAAAAAAATTGGTTTGATTTTTTTTTAGTACCTTGCAGTTTTTCTTAGTTTTCACATAAGGTCCGGGGTCAGGACAAAAGACAGAATTTTGACAAATTTCAAAATATGTCAGATATTGTCCAAATCATTTTTTATTTCACTTATAGACATGTGAAATGCATGAACTAGGGCAAAAAAGTGTAAAAAAATTGGTTTGATTTTTTTTAGTACCTTTCAGTTTTTTTTAGTTTTCACATTAGGTCCGGGGTCAGGACAAAAGATAGATTTTTGACAAATTTCAAAATCTGTCAGATATTGTCCAAATCATTTTTTATTTCATTTCTAGACATGTGAAATGCATGAACTAGGGCAAAAAAAGTGAAAAAAAATTGGTCTGATTTGTTTTAGTACTTTTCAGTTTTTCTTAGTTTTCACATAAGGTCCGGGGTCAGGACAAAAGACAGATTTTTGACAAATTTCAAAATATGTCAGATATTGTCCAAATTATTTTTTATTTCACGTCTAGACATGTGAAATGCACGAACAAGTGCAAAAAAGTGTAACAAAATTGGTTTGATTTTTTTTAGTACCTTTCAGTTTTTCTTAGTTTTCTCACAAGGTCCGGGGTCAGGACAAAAGACAGATTTTTGACAAATTTCAAAATATGTCAGATATTGTCCAAATTATTTTTTATTTCACTTCTAGACATGTGAAATGCATGAACTAGGGCAAAAAAAGTGAAAAAAAATTGGTCTGATTTTTTTTAGTACTTTTCAGTTTTTCTTAGTTTTCACATAAGGTCCGGGGTCAGGACAAAAGACAGATTTTTGACAAATTTCAAAATATGTCAGATATTGTCCAAATTATTTTTTATTTCACTTCTAGACATGTGAAATGCACGAACAAGTGCAAAAAAGTGTAACAAAATTGGTTTGATTTTTTTTAGTACCTTTCAGTTTTTCTTAGTTTTCTCACTAGGTCCGGGGTCAGGACAAAAGACAGATTTTTGACAAATTTCAAAATATGTCAGATATTGTCCAAATCATTTTTTATTTCACTTCTAGACATGTGAAATGCATGAACTAGGGCAAAAAGTGTAAAAAAATTGGTTTGATTTTTTTTTAGTACCTTGCAGTTTTTCTTAGTTTTCACATAAGGTCCGGGGTCAGGACAAAAGACAGATTTTTGACAAATTTCAAAATATGTCAGATATTGTCCAAATCATTTTTTATTTCACTTCTAGACATGTGAAATGCATGAACTAGGGCAAAAAAGTGTAAAAAAATTGGTTTGATTTTTTTTTAGTACCTTGCAGTTTTTCTTAGTTTTCACATAAGGTCCGGGGTCAGGACAAAAGACAGAATTTTGACAAATTTCAAAATATGTCAGATATTGTCCAAATCATTTCTTATTTCACTTATAGACATGTGAAATGCATGAACTAGGGCAAAAAAGTGTAAAAAAATTGGTTTGATTTTTTTTAGTACCTTTCAGTTTTTTTTAGTTTTCACATTAGGTCCGGGGTCAGGACAAAAGATAGATTTTTGACAAATTTCAAAATCTGTCAGATATTGTCCAAATCATTTTTTATTTCATTTCTAGACATGTGAAATGCATGAACTAGGGCAAAAAAAGTGAAAAAAAATTGGTCTGATTTTTTTTAGTACTTTTCAGTTTTTCTTAGTTTTCACATAAGGTCCGGGGTCAGGACAAAAGACAGATTTTTGACAAATTTCAAAATATGTCAGATATTGTCCAAATTATTTTTTATTTCACGTCTAGACATGTGAAATGCACGAACAAGTGCAAAAAAGTGTAACAAAATTGGTTTGATTTTTTTTAGTACCTTTCAGTTTTTCTTAGTTTTCTCACAAGGTCCGGGGTCAGGACAAAAGACAGATTTTTGACAAATTTCAAAATATGTCAGATATTGTCCAAATTATTTTTTATTTCACGTCTAGACATGTGAAATGCACGAACAAGTGCAAAAAAGTGTAACAAAATTGGTTTGATTTTTTTTAGTACCTTTCAGTTTTTCTTAGTTTTCTCACAAGGTCCGGGGTCAGGACAAAAGACAGATTTTTGACAAATTTCAAAATATGTCAGATATTGTCCAAATCATTTTTTATTTCATTTCTAGACATGAGAAATGCATGAACTAGGGCAAAAAAAGTGAAAAAAAATTGGTCTGATTTTTTTTAGTACTTTTCAGTTTTTCTTAGTTTTCACATAAGGTCCGGGGTCAGGACAAAAGACAGATTTTTGACAAATTTCAAAATATGTCAGATATTGTCCAAATCATTTTTTATTTCACTTCTAGACATGTGAAATGCATGAACTAGGGCAAAAAAGTGTAAAAAAATTGGTTTGATTTTTTTTTAGTACCTTGCAGTTTTTCTTAGTTTTCACATAAGGTCCGGGGTCAGGACAAAAGACAGAATTTTGACAAATTTCAAAATATGTCAGATATTGTCCAAATCATTTTTTATTTCATTTCTAGACATGTGAAATGCATGAACTAGTGCAAAAAAGTGTAACAAAATTGGTTTGATTTTTTTTAGTACTTTTCAGTTTTTCTTAGTTTTCACATAAGGTCCGGGGTCAGGATAAAAGACAGATTTTTGACAAATTTCAAAATCTCTCAGATATTGTCCAAATCATTTTTTATTTCACTTCTAGACATGTGAAATGCATGAACTAGGGCAAAAAGTGTAAAAAAATTGGTTTGATTTTTTTTTAGTACCTTGCAGTTTTTCTTAGTTTTCACATAAGGATCGGGGTCAGGACAAAAGACAGAATTTTGACAAATTTCAAAATATGTCAGATATTGTCCAAATCATTTTTTATTTCACTTATAGACATGTGAAATGCATGAACTAGGGCAAAAAAGTGTAACAAAATTGGTTTGATTTTTTTTTAGTACCTTGCAGTTTTTCTTAGTTTTCACATAAGGTCCGGGGTCAGGACAAAAGACAGAATTTTGACAAATTTCAAAATATGTCAGATATTGTCCAAATCATTTTTTATTTCACTTATAGACATGTGAAATGCATGAACTAGGGCAAAAAAGTGTAAAAAAATTGGTTTGATTTTTTTTAGTACCTTTCAGTTTTTTTTAGTTTTCACATTAGGTCCGGGGTCAGGACAAAAGACAGATTTTTGACAAATTTCAAAATCTGTCAGATATTGTCCAAATCATTTTTTATTTCATTTCTAGACATGTGAAATGCATGAACTAGGGCAAAAAAAGTGAAAAAAAATTGGTCTGATTTTTTTTAGTACTTTTCAGTTTTTCTTAGTTTTCACATAAGGTCCGGGGTCAGGACAAAATACAGATTTCTGACAAATTTCAAAATCTGTCAGATATTGTCCAAATCATTTTTTATTTCATTTCTAGACATGTGAAATGCATGAACTAGGGCAAAAAAAGTGAAAAAAAATTGGTCTGATTTTTTTTAGTACTTTTCAGTTTTTCTTAGTTTTCACATAAGGTCCGGGGTCAGGACAAAAGACAGATTTTTGACAAATTTCAAAATATGTCAGATATTGTCCAAATTATTTTTTATTTCACGTCTAGACATGTGAAATGCACGAACAAGTGCAAAAAAGTGTAACAAAATTGGTTTGATTTTTTTTAGTACCTTTCAGTTTTTCTTAGTTTTCTCACAAGGTCCGGGGTCAGGACAAAAGACAGATTTTTGACAAATTTCAAAATATGTCAGATATTGTCCAAATCATTTTTTATTTCACTTATAGACATGTGAAATGCATGAACTAGGGCAAAAAAGTGTAAAAAAATTGGTTTGATTTTTTTTAGTACCTTTCAGTTTTTTTTAGTTTTCACATTAGGTCCGGGGTCAGGACAAAAGATAGATTTTTGACAAATTTCAAAATCTGTCAGATATTGTCCAAATCATTTTTTATTTCATTTCTAGACATGAGAAATGCATGAACTAGGGCAAAAAAAGTGAAAAAAAATTGGTCTGATTTTTTTTAGTACTTTTCAGTTTTTCTTAGTTTTCACATAAGGTCCGGGGTCAGGACAAAAGACAGATTTTTGACAAATTTCAAAATATGTCAGATATTGTCCAAATCATTTTTTATTTCACTTCTAGACATGTGAAATGCATGAACTAGGGCAAAAAGTGTAAAAAAATTGGTTTGATTTTTTTTTAGTACCTTGCAGTTTTTCTTAGTTTTCACATAAGGATCGGGGTCAGGACAAAAGACAGAATTTTGACAAATTTCAAAATATGTCAGATATTGTCCAAATCATTTTTTATTTCACTTATAGACATGTGAAATGCATGAACTAGGGCAAAAAAGTGTAACAAAATTGGTTTGATTTTTTTTTAGTACCTTGCAGTTTTTCTTAGTTTTCACATAAGGTCCGGGGTCAGGACAAAAGACAGAATTTTGACAAATTTCAAAATATGTCAGATATTGTCCAAATCATTTTTTATTTCACTTATAGACATGTGAAATGCATGAACTAGGGCAAAAAAGTGTAAAAAAATTGGTTTGATTTTTTTTAGTACCTTTCAGTTTTTTTTAGTTTTCACATTAGGTCCGGGGTCAGGACAAAAGATAGATTTTTGACAAATTTCAAAATCTGTCAGATATTGTCCAAATCATTTTTTATTTCATTTCTAGACATGTGAAATGCATGAACTAGGGCAAAAAAAGTGAAAAAAAATTGGTCTGATTTTTTTTAGTACTTTTCAGTTTTTCTTAGTTTTCACATAAGGTCCGGGGTCAGGACAAAAGACAGATTTTTGACAAATTTCAAAATATGTCAGATATTGTCCAAATTATTTTTTATTTCACGTCTAGACATGTGAAATGCACGAACAAGTGCAAAAAAGTGTAACAAAATTGGTTTGATTTTTTTTAGTACCTTTCAGTTTTTCTTAGTTTTCTCACAAGGTCCGGGGTCAGGACAAAAGACAGATTTTTGACAAATTTCAAAATATGTCAGATATTGTCCAAATTATTTTTTATTTCACGTCTAGACATGTGAAATGCACGAACAAGTGCAAAAAAGTGTAACAAAATTGGTTTGATTTTTTTTAGTACCTTTCAGTTTTTCTTAGTTTTCTCACAAGGTCCGGGGTCAGGACAAAAGACAGATTTTTGACAAATTTCAAAATATGTCATATATTGTCCAAATTATTTTTTATTTCACTTCTAGACATTTGAAATGCATGAACTAGGGCAAAAAAAGTGAAAAAAAATTGGTCTGATTTTTTTTAGTACTTTTCAGTTTTTCTTAGTTTTCACATAAGGTCAGGTGTCAGGACAAAAGACAGATTTTTGACAAATTTCAAAATATGTCAGATATTGTCCAAATTATTTTTTATTTCACTTCTAGACATGTGAAATGCATGAACTAGGGCAAAAAAAGTGTAACAAAATTGGTCTGATTTGTTTTAGTACTTTTCAGTTTTTCTTAGTTTTCACATAAGGTCCGGGGTCAGGACAAAAGACAGATTTTTGACAAATTTCAAAAT
>NW_027468631.1:0-58000 GCF_046254945.1 Alosa pseudoharengus | reverse complement strand
AACCACTGTTGGCAGATGAGAAAAGGTAATTAAGATTCACTTCTGCTGTTGAACACACAGCTGACTAACCCACAGACGGGCAGGTTACAGATGGACTGCTCGTCTAAGAATACACTGTCCCTGTTTCTCCTATACAGGATTTCACTCATTCTTCAAATGACATTTGCTTTGGTTTATCCATTTTTTTTTCTCCGAGGAAATGTGATATCTCTGAATTGAACTTACGCGCGCCTCCTCCTCTGACAGGGCAAACGAGGCCTCTTCCTGTGGTGCTGTCTTGTGCTCGTGTACGTCAATGATGTAACGCGATTGATGTTCTCTCCTGGCAAGCCACTCCGCCACAGTCATGTGTGCCACCACGCCTGGTCGTTGGAGGTGTTGCAGAATGATAACAGCCTCGAGGTAGTACACCACAAAGGTGCACTCGGCCAACTCCAATAAGGCAGAACAACTGTCCGACAGTTTGTTCTTAATTGCCAAAAGGTCCTTCTCGGCAGCCATCAGAACAGCCACGCATTCATATGGTTGTAACTGACATTCGCTGCTAGTCAACAAGTCATGCCTATGACAAAACACATCAACTGTATTAACAAATCATATTACAGAGAGGACTACCGGTTCTGTAGTGTAATAATTTGCATGGGGTACAAACACTTCAACTAACCTCTTTTGGGTGATGTTTTTGCTCACCAGCTTAGAGGTGACTTTTTTCAGAGAATCAATGAAGGCAATGAAGTCCTGGCACTGTTCCTGGAGTGTAATATTCTCCATCCTCAGATCTGATAAATTAGCGTGGTAAACCAGGAATCTTTTCAAGCTCTTCAGGTAGTTCAATTGTGTTGCCTCAGAAAGGTCACGCAGGTACTGTCGGAGCTTCTGTCTGTCATTGACAAACTCCAGGGATACTTGCTCAGGGTTGACATAGTAGAGATACCGGGAAACATTTTCAACCTGAAAATAAAAACAACAATGTTAAATTACCTTCTCATCATGACCGTTGCTTCATCTTTTATTAACTTTCTAATGAATGTGCCTAATAAACACAGAGTGTGTATTGATGATCCTCACCTCCTGTTTGTAATTTTCTTTTAGGAGATCTATCCTTAGGTGTTCGGCAAAGTCTTTCAGCAGTGGATTTTCCAGTGGATGTTTGTTATAAAGTTCCTTCTTAAGCATGAGTTGCTTGGTCTTCCGGGAATAATTCACATCTTGGCCACTGCAATGTGGGATAAGACTTTTGTTATAATAGTGCATTATTATGATTTAATGTGAACCACACTGAAAAACACAAATCACAGATAAGTTGTGAAAACTGAGACTCTCACCATTGAAACAACTTTCCACTGCTGTCAGATGCCACTTCGGCTGACTTTCCCCGGTCTCTGGTGGATGGTCCGGCCTCAGAATTAGTCTGCCTGGTAGATGGTCCGGCTTCAGAATTAGTCTGCCTGGTGGATGGTCTAGCCACAGAATTAGTCTGCCTGGTGGATCGTCTAGCCTCAGGTGGGGGGACACCATTCTTAACCATGTCACGACGCTTCAGCTCCTCAATCAAGCTTAAGGAAAACAAGATATTTGGAAAAAAGGTAAATTAACTAAAGTCTCAAACATCTAAACTCAAAGAAATAGTAAAAGGTGACTGTGATGGAAGAAAACATAGTTTTGAGTTTGGAAGCATGGTATGAAGGCTTTTCACACACACTCACACAGCAGAACAGAGCTATCAACCAGAACAATAGGAGGGTCATTAACCAAACAAAGCATGCGGCCATTGGGGGATTGGACATGAGCAGTGACATGAGCTCTGACTAAAGCAGTTACAATCAATAATCAATGACCTATTCACATAAGACTGAGAGAGGTGATAATGGAGCAATTCACTGAGATGCATTCCTACATGGCAATTAACTGAGATACATTCCTACATATATACACAAAGCATGTGTTAAGGCTTTCAAAAACAAGCGGAATGTGATAACTCTGACTAAACAAAAAGTAATGTAGAAGCCACCAACCTTTGGACTGGATCTTGAGTTTTCCTAACTTTCTGAAGGGTGCAATAGTACCATACTCGATCCAGGACTTCCGCAGCGTCCAACTTGGCCTTTTCAACCACTGCCAAACGGTCTGCTTCAGTGCTCGTTCTCATGCAGGATCTGCACAGGTGGACGGGCAGGCTATCTTGGGTTTTACGACAAAATGGGCAGAACAGAGAGTGTCCCTTTGACGCTTTTCTTGGAGCCATTTCTCAGGATTGAATGAAGCAGAATCTTCAGGTGAAGGCCTAAGGAATAAATGAAAAATGCAAAAAGGAAAAATCAGTAGCAATGAAAATCTTCTGTAGCAATGTTGTCAGTAGATCTCCTGCACAGTATGAGAATTCCCAAAGTGTCATGCTTCTATTTATGCTTCTGTTTACAGGTTAGCCCCACCCATTAGCACGTGTATGGTTCACCTGCTGAAGATGGGTGGAGCTACATACAGGTTGGCTCCACCCACAGGTTAGCCCATCTGCGGAGGGCATGCTTGAGGGACAGCACTGAAGCTGCCATTGCTGAAGTGGATGAAAAGGCCAAGTTGGACGTTCGGGACGTCCTGAAGAATTGCAGAACTTTACCTTTTGGAGTCTTTGCTGAAATTATGGAATGGCTTCCACATTACATTTTGTTTAATCAGAGTTGTTCCAGTGTCCAGTGTTACCCACAGTATGGCATGTCACATGCTTTGTTTTGGTTAATGACCCTCCTATTGTTTTGGTTGATAGCTCTGTGCTGCTGTGTGAGTGTGTGTGAAAAGCCTTCATACAATTTTCTGTAGCCAGTGTGGCAAGAGTTTCTGTGAAGCGGGACATCTCAAAACTCAAAAACATATTCATACAGGAGAGAGGCTGTATAAATACACTAGGTGTGGCAAGGGTTTCACTCTCGATGGAAATCTCAGAGTTCACCAAAGAATACATAGAGAGGCCATATTCTGTAGATGCAATCAGTGTGGCAAGAGTTCCTCTCAAGAGGGAGATCTCAAAAGACACCAAATACATACAATATATATATGATTGATCCTGTGAGGGAAAATTGGTCTCTACATTTATCCCAGTCCATGAATTAATGAAACACAGTGAACACACAGTGAGGTGAAGCACACAATAATCCCAAAACAGTGAGCTGCCTGCTACTGCGGTGCTTGGGGAGCAATGAGGGGTTAGGTACCTCAAGGGCACTTCAGCCATTCCTACTGGTCAGAGTTCGAACCGGCAACTGGTTACAAGTCCAAGCACTAACCAGTAGGCCACGGCTGCCCACAGGAGAGAGGCCGTATAAACGCACTCAAGTGTGGCAAGGACTTCAAAGTAAAGGGACATCTCAAAAGACGCCAGTCTGTTTACACAAAAGAGAGACCGTACCACTGCAGTTAGTGTGGTAAGAGTTTAGGATGCACCACAACTATGAAAAAATGTCTTAGGGAGGCATGTTTTGTTAGTAATATTTCCTTAAAGCTGATGCAGTGAAAAGAGAATGGAAAAGCATTTGTTCAAATGTTAAAATCCAGTGTGTTGACCTGGGCACATCTAATAATCCAATTACAATTGGATTCATGCCTCAGTTGAAATAAAATTACTTACTTTTCTGAAACGGATAGTTCTGGTTCTTGATTATGATTGACTGAATCACGTTTTTTGCTGCTGCAAAACCTACTGCAACCCCCCATGTTCACCTCATTTCATTCTATATTACTGTGCTATGAATTTAATCAAAAGTCAAGAGTTGCTACATCTTTATAAACGCAATAACCCCTACTAGAGGTGTCACAATCTCCGTTTGAAGTCAAACCGAAATGACATCACAATCTTGAACTTTGAAATCAAAGCTAGAATCGACGATGCAGCCACACCCCAAATGTCACGTCCAACATGCATGTCAAGAGGGGGGAAACAAGCACACAATCGATGCTGAAGTGCGGGACGGCAACATTATCTACTTAAACTTTATGCTGTAGCCACTTAAAAAATGCATCAACCCAACTAAAACCTCTTCCTGTTTCTCTGAAATCACAAATTCATTCATTCACGTCAGTTAACCCTAACATAAGCTGCTCAAGTTTGCAAATGAAGTTCTAGACAGAATGAAGCTCTGAGCACATACGCAGCACGCAAAACGCTTACTGCCAAAAGGAAACAACATTAAGAAAGCCGGATCTCACTGCAAATACCGTGTCCTATCTGATCACAGCCTAAGTTAGCTATGTTCTCTCCCTCTCTCTCACCTTTAATCATATTATGATGACTCGAGCAAGGCTTGTTCAAAACATTTAGCTTTATTGTGCGGAATACAGACACCAATACATGGCACACAATAGGGCAGTCAACAACACTCATACAGTACACAGAAAGGGAGGTCACACTCACACTGACAAGAAGGGTTACACGAGAGGCAGAATTAAAGATGGTTACACGCTACACTAAAACACATCCATAATCTTAGTCACTTTTAAGCGTGATGCTTAGACCACTGGTCTAATCTTATTCAATGATCTATGCTAGGATAGAGTTAAAAGTGGTATCGCCAGACTCACCGAACGGCTGGAAGAACTGGAGAAAGATAAAACTCAATTTTTAATTTTTACATTACGTTGGTATGTGTCTGGTAATCGGCCAAGAGGTCTGTGTAACACCTGCTGGAAGTCTGAGGAAGGGCCGTAAGGGCTTGAAATGTTACCAATAAAAAATGCTTCAATGGGAGCACTCCAGTGTGCGGATCTTCACTTTTTGTTTGAACCGTATCTTCAATCCTGCACCCGTAATATTTGGAAGCGCGTGATTAAACCGTGCTCATTCAACCCATGTAATCGGCCAACATTGACTTCTCAGCTTCCGGCCAGCTCTCAGCTGCTGTCTGAAACGCTCTCCGCGCCATCTGGCTGGTCACTGACGGGAGGTTGTATCTAAAGTGCAAGTTTAAAGAGTATGTTAAAAATGTATCAAGACATCTCATCTGAGGCACAATGAACAACACATGGGCAAACATATAAGAGGGCAAATGGTTCACTTACTTTGAATGCAGCCGCAACAGGTCATTGGATGGGTTGTGAATTGCCCTCCCTGTTGAGGAGACAAAGAACCTGTCTTCCACGTCAACATCTTTACTCCTCTTGCGTTTCTTGTTGGATCTAAGGAGCTGTGGACGCACCCGTCTATGGTATAGATCAAACCACTGTTGGCAGATGAGAAAAGGTAATTAAGATTCACTTCTGCTGTTGAACACACAGCTGACTAACCCACAGACGGGCAGGTTACAGATGGACTGCTCGTCTAAGAATACACTGTCCCTGTTTCTCCTATACAGGATTTCACTCATTCTTCAAATGACATTTGCTTTGGTTTATCCATTTTTTTTTCTCCGAGGAAATGTGATATCTCTGAATTGAACTTACGCGCGCCTCCTCCTCTGACAGGGCAAACGAGGCCTCTTCCTGTGGTGCTGTCTTGTGCTCGTGTACGTCAATGATGTAACGCGATTGATGTTCTCTCCTGGCAAGCCACTCCGCCACAGTCATGTGTGCCACCACGCCTGGTCGTTGGAGGTGTTGCAGAATGATAACAGCCTCGAGGTAGTACACCACAAAGGTGCACTCGGCCAACTCCAATAAGGCAGAACAACTGTCCGACAGTTTGTTCTTAATTGCCAAAAGGTCCTTCTCGGCAGCCATCAGAACAGCCACGCATTCATATGGTTGTAACTGACATTCGCTGCTAGTCAACAAGTCATGCCTATGACAAAACACATCAACTGTATTAACAAATCATATTACAGAGAGAGGACTACCGGTTCTGTAGTGTAATAATTTGCATGGGGTACAAACACTTCAACTAACCTCTTTTGGGTGATGTTTTTGCTCACCAGCTTAGAGGTGACTTTTTTCAGAGAATCAATGAAGGCAATGAAGTCCTGGCACTGTTCCTGGAGTGTAATATTCTCCATCCTCAGATCTGATAAATTAGCGTGGTAAACCAGGAATCTTTTCAAGCTCTTCAGGTAGTTCAATTGTGTTGCCTCAGAAAGGTCACGCAGGTACTGTCGGAGCTTCTGTCTGTCATTGAAAAACTCCAGGGATACTTGCTCAGGGTTGACATAGTAGAGATACCGGGAAACATTTTCAACCTGAAAATAAAAACAACAATGTTAAATTACCTTCTCATCATGACCGTTGCTTCATCTTTTATTAACTTTCTAATGAATGTGCCTAATAAACACAGAGTGTGTATTGATGATCCTCACCTCCTGTTTGTAATTTTCTTTTAGGAGATCTATCCTTAGGTGTTCGGCAAAGTCTTTCAGCAGTGGATTTTCCAGTGGATGTTTGTTATAAAGTTCCTTCTTAAGCATGAGTTGCTTGGTCTTCCGGGAATAATTCACATCTTGGCCACTGCAATGTGGGATAAGACTTTTGTTATAATAGTGCATTATTATGATTTAATGTGAACCACACTGAAAAACACAAATCACAGATAAGTTGTGAAAACTGAGACTCTCACCATTGAAACAACTTTCCACTGCTGTCAGATGCCACTTCGGCTGACTTTCCCCGGTCTCTGGTGGATGGTCCGGCCTCAGAATTAGTCTGCCTGGTAGATGGTCCGGCTTCAGAATTAGTCTGCCTGGTGGATGGTCTAGCCACAGAATTAGTCTGCCTGGTGGATCGTCTAGCCTCAGGTGGGGGGACACCATTCTTAACCATGTCACGACGCTTCAGCTCCTCAATCAAGCTTAAGGAAAACAAGATATTTGGAAAAAAGGTAAATTAACTAAAGTCTCAAACATCTAAACTCAAAGAAATAGTAAAAGGTGACTGTGATGGAAGAAAACATAGTTTTGAGTTTGGAAGCATGGTATGAAGGCTTTTCACACACACTCACACAGCAGAACAGAGCTATCAACCAGAACAATAGGAGGGTCATTAACCAAACAAAGCATGCGGCCATTGGGGGATTGGACATGAGCAGTGACATGAGCTCTGACTAAAGCAGTTACAATCAATAATCAATGACCTATTCACATAAGACTGAGAGAGGTGATAATGGAGCAATTCACTGAGATGCATTCCTACATGGCAATTAACTGAGATACATTCCTACATATATACACAAAGCATGTGTTAAGGCTTTCAAAAACAAGCGGAATGTGATAACTCTGACTAAACAAAAAGTAATGTAGAAGCCACCAACCTTTGGACTGGATCTTGAGTTTTCCTTACTTTCTGAAGGGTGCAATAGTACCATACTCGATCCAGGACTTCCGCAGCGTCCAACTTGGCCTTTTCAACCACTGCCAAACGGTCTGCTTCAGTGCTCGTTCTCATGCAGGATCTGCACAGGTGGACGGGCAGGCTATCTTGGGTTTTACGACAAAATGGGCAGAACAGAGAGTGTCCCTTTGACGCTTTTCTTGGAGCCATTTCTCAGGATTGAATGAAGCAGAATCTTCAGGTGAAGGCCTAAGGAATAAATGAAAAATGCAAAAAGGAAAAATCAGTAGCAATGAAAATCTTCTGTAGCAATGTTGTCTGTAGATCTCCTGCACAGTATGAGAATTCCCAAAGTGTCATGCTTCTATTTATGCTTCTGTTTACAGGTTAGCCCCACCCATTAGCACGTGTATGGTTCACCTGCTGAAGATGGGTGGAGCTACATACAGGTTGGCTCCACCCACAGGTTAGCCCATCTGCGGAGGGCATGCTTGAGGGACAGCACTGAAGCTGCCATTGCTGAAGTGGATGAAAAGGCCAAGTTGGACGTTCGGGACGTCCTGAAGAATTGCAGAACTTTACCTTTTGGAGTCTTTGCTGAAATTATGGAATGGCTTCCACATTACATTTTGTTTAATCAGAGTTGTTCCAGTGTCCAGTGTTACCCACAGTATGGCATGTCACATGCTTTGTTTTGGTTAATGACCCTCCTATTGTTTTGGTTGATAGCTCTGTGCTGCTGTGTGAGTGTGTGTGAAAAGCCTTCATACAATTTTCTGTAGCCAGTGTGGCAAGAGTTTCTGTGAAGCGGGACATCTCAAAACTCAAAAACATATTCATACAGGAGAGAGGCTGTATAAATACACTAGGTGTGGCAAGGGTTTCACTCTGGATGGAAATCTCAGAGTTCACCAAAGAATACATAGAGAGGCCATATACTGTAGATGCAATCAGTGTGGCAAGAGTTCCTCTCAAGAGGGAGATCTCAAAAGACACCAAATACATACAATATATATATGATTGATCCTGTGAGGGAAATTTGGTCTCTACATTTATCCCAGTCCATGAATTAATGAAACACAGTGAACACACAGTGAGGTGAAGCACACAATAATCCCAAAACAGTGAGCTGCCTGCTACTGCGGTGCTTGGGGAGCAATGAGGGGTTAGGTACCTCAAGGGCACTTCAGCCATTCCTACTGGTCAGAGTTCGAACCGGCAACTGGTTACAAGTCCAAGCACTAACCAGTAGGCCACGGCTGCCCACAGGAGAGAGGCCGTATAAACGCACTCAAGTGTGGCAAGGACTTCAAAGTAAAGGGACATCTCAAAAGACGCCAGTCTGTTTACACAAAAGAGAGACCGTACCACTGCAGTTAGTGTGGTAAGAGTTTAGGATGCACCACAACTATGAAAAAATGTCTTAGGGAGGCATGTTTTGTTAGTAATATTTCCTTAAAGCTGATGCAGTGAAAAGAGAATGGAAAAGCATTTGTTTAAATGTTAAAATCCAGTGTGTTGACCTGGGCACATCTAATAATCCAATTACAATTGGATTCATGCCTCAGTTGAAATAAAATTACTTACTTTTCTGAAACGGATAGTTCTGGTTCTTGATTATGATTGACTGAATCACGTTTTTTGCTGCTGCAAAACCTACTGCAACCCCCCATGTTCACCTCATTTCATTCTATATTACTGTGCTATGAATTTAATCAAAAGTCAAGAGTTGCTACATCTTTATAAACGCAATAACCCCTACTAGAGGTGTCACAATCTCCGTTTGAAGTCAAACCGAAATGACATCACAATCTTGAACTTTGAAATCAAAGCTAGAATCGACGATGCAGCCACACCCCAAATGTCACGTCCAACATGCATGTCAAGAGGGGGGAAACAAGCACACAATCGATGCTGAAGTGCGGGACGGCAACATTATCTACTTAAACTTTATGCTGTAGCCACTTAAAAAATGCATCAACACAACTAAAACCTCTTCCTGTTTCTCTGAAATCACAAATTCATTCATTCACGTCAGTTAACCCTAACATAAGCTGCTCAAGTTTGCAAATGAAGTTCTAGACAGAATGAAGCTCTGAGCACATACGCAGCACGCAAAACGCTTACTGCCAAAAGGAAACAACATTAAGAAAGCCGGATCTCACTGCAAATACCGTGTCCTATCTGATCACAGCCTAAGTTAGCTATGTTCTCTCCCTCTCTCTCACCTTTAATCATATTATGATGACTCGAGCAAGGCTTGTTCAAAACATTTAGCTTTATTGTGCGGAATACAGACACCAATACATGGCACACAATAGGGCAGTCAACAACACTCATACAGTACACAGAAAGGGAGGTCACACTCACACTGACAAGAAGGGTTACACGAGAGGCAGAATTAAAGATGGTTACACGCTACACTAAAACACATCCATAATCTTAGTCACTTTTAAGCGTGATGCTTAGACCACTGGTCTAATCTTATTCAATGATCTATGCTAGGATAGAGTTAAAAGTGGTATCGCCAGACTCACCGAACGGCTGGAAGAACTGGAGAAAGATAAAACTCAATTTTTAATTTTTACATTACGTTGGTATGTGTCTGGTAATCGGCCAAGAGGTCTGTGTAACACCTGCTGGAAGTCTGAGGAAGGGCCGTAAGGGCTTGAAATGTTACCAATAAAAAATGCTTCAATGGGAGCACTCCAGTGTGCGGATCTTCACTTTTTGTTTGAACCGTATCTTCAATCCTGCACCCGTAATATTTGGAAGCGCGTGATTAAACCGTGCTCATTCAACCCATGTAATCGGCCAACATTGACTTCTCAGCTTCCGGCCAGCTCTCAGCTGCTGTCTGAAACGCTCTCCGCGCCATCTGGCTGGTCACTGACGGGAGGTTGTATCTAAAGTGCAAGTTTAAAGAGTATGTTAAAAATGTATCAAGACATCTCATCTGAGGCACAATGAACAACACATGGGCAAACATATAAGAGGGCAAATGGTTCACTTACTTTGAATGCAGCCGCAACAGGTCATTGGATGGGTTGTGAATTGCCCTCCCTGTTGAGGAGACAAAGAACCTGTCTTCCACGTCAACATCTTTACTCCTCTTGCGTTTCTTGTTGGATCTAAGGAGCTGTGGACGCACCCGTCTATGGTATAGATCAAACCACTGTTGGCAGATGAGAAAAGGTAATTAAGATTCACTTCTGCTGTTGAACACACAGCTGACTAACCCACAGACGGGCAGGTTACAGATGGACTGCTCGTCTAAGAATACACTGTCCCTGTTTCTCCTATACAGGATTTCACTCATTCTTCAAATGACATTTGCTTTGGTTTATCCATTTTTTTTTCTCCGAGGAAATGTGATATCTCTGAATTGAACTTACGCGCGCCTCCTCCTCTGACAGGGCAAACGAGGCCTCTTCCTGTGGTGCTGTCTTGTGCTCGTGTACGTCAATGATGTAACGCGATTGATGTTCTCTCCTGGCAAGCCACTCCGCCACAGTCATGTGTGCCACCACGCCTGGTCGTTGGAGGTGTTGCAGAATGATAACAGCCTCGAGGTAGTACACCACAAAGGTGCACTCGGCCAACTCCAATAAGGCAGAACAACTGTCCGACAGTTTGTTCTTAATTGCCAAAAGGTCCTTCTCGGCAGCCATCAGAACAGCCACGCATTCATATGGTTGTAACTGACATTCGCTGCTAGTCAACAAGTCATGCCTATGACAAAACACATCAACTGTATTAACAAATCATATTACAGAGAGAGGACTACCGGTTCTGTAGTGTAATAATTTGCATGGGGTACAAACACTTCAACTAACCTCTTTTGGGTGATGTTTTTGCTCACCAGCTTAGAGGTGACTTTTTTCAGAGAATCAATGAAGGCAATGAAGTCCTGGCACTGTTCCTGGAGTGTAATATTCTCCATCCTCAGATCTGATAAATTAGCGTGGTAAACCAGGAATCTTTTCAAGCTCTTCAGGTAGTTCAATTGTGTTGCCTCAGAAAGGTCACGCAGGTACTGTCGGAGCTTCTGTCTGTCATTGAAAAACTCCAGGGATACTTGCTCAGGGTTGACATAGTAGAGATACCGGGAAACATTTTCAACCTGAAAATAAAAACAACAATGTTAAATTACCTTCTCATCATGACCGTTGCTTCATCTTTTATTAACTTTCTAATGAATGTGCCTAATAAACACAGAGTGTGTATTGATGATCCTCACCTCCTGTTTGTAATTTTCTTTTAGGAGATCTATCCTTAGGTGTTCGGCAAAGTCTTTCAGCAGTGGATTTTCCAGTGGATGTTTGTTATAAAGTTCCTTCTTAAGCATGAGTTGCTTGGTCTTCCGGGAATAATTCACATCTTGGCCACTGCAATGTGGGATAAGACTTTTGTTATAATAGTGCATTATTATGATTTAATGTGAACCACACTGAAAAACACAAATCACAGATAAGTTGTGAAAACTGAGACTCTCACCATTGAAACAACTTTCCACTGCTGTCAGATGCCACTTCGGCTGACTTTCCCCGGTCTCTGGTGGATGGTCCGGCCTCAGAATTAGTCTGCCTGGTAGATGGTCCGGCTTCAGAATTAGTCTGCCTGGTGGATGGTCTAGCCACAGAATTAGTCTGCCTGGTGGATCGTCTAGCCTCAGGTGGGGGGACACCATTCTTAACCATGTCACGACGCTTCAGCTCCTCAATCAAGCTTAAGGAAAACAAGATATTTGGAAAAAAGGTAAATTAACTAAAGTCTCAAACATCTAAACTCAAAGAAATAGTAAAAGGTGACTGTGATGGAAGAAAACATAGTTTTGAGTTTGGAAGCATGGTATGAAGGCTTTTCACACACACTCACACAGCAGAACAGAGCTATCAACCAGAACAATAGGAGGGTCATTAACCAAACAAAGCATGCGGCCATTGGGGGATTGGACATGAGCAGTGACATGAGCTCTGACTAAAGCAGTTACAATCAATAATCAATGACCTATTCACATAAGACTGAGAGAGGTGATAATGGAGCAATTCACTGAGATGCATTCCTACATGGCAATTAACTGAGATACATTCCTACATATATACACAAAGCATGTGTTAAGGCTTTCAAAAACAAGCGGAATGTGATAACTCTGACTAAACAAAAAGTAATGTAGAAGCCACCAACCTTTGGACTGGATCTTGAGTTTTCCTTACTTTCTGAAGGGTGCAATAGTACCATACTCGATCCAGGACTTCCGCAGCGTCCAACTTGGCCTTTTCAACCACTGCCAAACGGTCTGCTTCAGTGCTCGTTCTCATGCAGGATCTGCACAGGTGGACGGGCAGGCTATCTTGGGTTTTACGACAAAATGGGCAGAACAGAGAGTGTCCCTTTGACGCTTTTCTTGGAGCCATTTCTCAGGATTGAATGAAGCAGAATCTTCAGGTGAAGGCCTAAGGAATAAATGAAAAATGCAAAAAGGAAAAATCAGTAGCAATGAAAATCTTCTGTAGCAATGTTGTCTGTAGATCTCCTGCACAGTATGAGAATTCCCAAAGTGTCATGCTTCTATTTATGCTTCTGTTTACAGGTTAGCCCCACCCATTAGCACGTGTATGGTTCACCTGCTGAAGATGGGTGGAGCTACATACAGGTTGGCTCCACCCACAGGTTAGCCCATCTGCGGAGGGCATGCTTGAGGGACAGCACTGAAGCTGCCATTGCTGAAGTGGATGAAAAGGCCAAGTTGGACGTTCGGGACGTCCTGAAGAATTGCAGAACTTTACCTTTTGGAGTCTTTGCTGAAATTATGGAATGGCTTCCACATTACATTTTGTTTAATCAGAGTTGTTCCAGTGTCCAGTGTTACCCACAGTATGGCATGTCACATGCTTTGTTTTGGTTAATGACCCTCCTATTGTTTTGGTTGATAGCTCTGTGCTGCTGTGTGAGTGTGTGTGAAAAGCCTTCATACAATTTTCTGTAGCCAGTGTGGCAAGAGTTTCTGTGAAGCGGGACATCTCAAAACTCAAAAACATATTCATACAGGAGAGAGGCTGTATAAATACACTAGGTGTGGCAAGGGTTTCACTCTGGATGGAAATCTCAGAGTTCACCAAAGAATACATAGAGAGGCCATATACTGTAGATGCAATCAGTGTGGCAAGAGTTCCTCTCAAGAGGGAGATCTCAAAAGACACCAAATACATACAATATATATATGATTGATCCTGTGAGGGAAATTTGGTCTCTACATTTATCCCAGTCCATGAATTAATGAAACACAGTGAACACACAGTGAGGTGAAGCACACAATAATCCCAAAACAGTGAGCTGCCTGCTACTGCGGTGCTTGGGGAGCAATGAGGGGTTAGGTACCTCAAGGGCACTTCAGCCATTCCTACTGGTCAGAGTTCGAACCGGCAACTGGTTACAAGTCCAAGCACTAACCAGTAGGCCACGGCTGCCCACAGGAGAGAGGCCGTATAAACGCACTCAAGTGTGGCAAGGACTTCAAAGTAAAGGGACATCTCAAAAGACGCCAGTCTGTTTACACAAAAGAGAGACCGTACCACTGCAGTTAGTGTGGTAAGAGTTTAGGATGCACCACAACTATGAAAAAATGTCTTAGGGAGGCATGTTTTGTTAGTAATATTTCCTTAAAGCTGATGCAGTGAAAAGAGAATGGAAAAGCATTTGTTCAAATGTTAAAATCCAGTGTGTTGACCTGGGCACATCTAATAATCCAATTACAATTGGATTCATGCCTCAGTTGAAATAAAATTACTTACTTTTCTGAAACGGATAGTTCTGGTTCTTGATTATGATTGACTGAATCACGTTTTTTGCTGCTGCAAAACCTACTGCAACCCCCCATGTTCACCTCATTTCATTCTATATTACTGTGCTATGAATTTAATCAAAAGTCAAGAGTTGCTACATCTTTATAAACGCAATAACCCCTACTAGAGGTGTCACAATCTCCGTTTGAAGTCAAACCGAAATGACATCACAATCTTGAACTTTGAAATCAAAGCTAGAATCGACGATGCAGCCACACCCCAAATGTCACGTCCAACATGCATGTCAAGAGGGGGGAAACAAGCACACAATCGATGCTGAAGTGCGGGACGGCAACATTATCTACTTAAACTTTATGCTGTAGCCACTTAAAAAATGCATCAACACAACTAAAACCTCTTCCTGTTTCTCTGAAATCACAAATTCATTCATTCACGTCAGTTAACCCTAACATAAGCTGCTCAAGTTTGCAAATGAAGTTCTAGACAGAATGAAGCTCTGAGCACATACGCAGCACGCAAAACGCTTACTGCCAAAAGGAAACAACATTAAGAAAGCCGGATCTCACTGCAAATACCGTGTCCTATCTGATCACAGCCTAAGTTAGCTATGTTCTCTCCCTCTCTCTCACCTTTAATCATATTATGATGACTCGAGCAAGGCTTGTTCAAAACATTTAGCTTTATTGTGCGGAATACAGACACCAATACATGGCACACAATAGGGCAGTCAACAACACTCATACAGTACACAGAAAGGGAGGTCACACTCACACTGACAAGAAGGGTTACACGAGAGGCAGAATTAAAGATGGTTACACGCTACACTAAAACACATCCATAATCTTAGTCACTTTTAAGCGTGATGCTTAGACCACTGGTCTAATCTTATTCAATGATCTATGCTAGGATAGAGTTAAAAGTGGTATCGCCAGACTCACCGAACGGCTGGAAGAACTGGAGAAAGATAAAACTCAATTTTTAATTTTTACATTACGTTGGTATGTGTCTGGTAATCGGCCAAGAGGTCTGTGTAACACCTGCTGGAAGTCTGAGGAAGGGCCGTAAGGGCTTGAAATGTTACCAATAAAAAATGCTTCAATGGGAGCACTCCAGTGTGCGGATCTTCACTTTTTGTTTGAACCGTATCTTCAATCCTGCACCCGTAATATTTGGATGCGCGTGATTAAACCGTGCTCATTCAACCCATGTAATCGGCCAACATTGACTTCTCAGCTTCCGGCCAGCTCTCAGCTGCTGTCTGAAAAACTCTCCGCGCCATCTGGCTGGTCACTGACGGGAGGTTGTATCTAAAGTGCAAGTTTAAACAGTATGTTAGAAATGTATAAAGACATCTCATCTGAGACACAATGAACAACACATGGGCAAACATATAAGAGGGCAAATGGTTCACTTACTTTGAATGCAGCCGCAACAGGTCATTGGATGGGTTGTGAATTGCCCTCCCTGTTGAGGAGACAAAGAACCTGTCTTCCACGTCAACATCTTTACTCCTCTTGCGTTTCTTGTTGGATCTAAGGAGCTGTGGACGCACCCGTCTATGGTATAGATCAAACCACTGTTGGCAGATGAGAAAAGGTAATTAAGATTCACTTCTGCTGTTGAACACACAGCTGACTAACCCACAGACGGGCAGGTTACAGATGGACTGCTCGTCTAAGAATACACTGTCCCTGTTTCTCCTATACAGGATTTCACTCATTCTTCAAATGACATTTGCTTTGGTTTATCCATTTTTTTTTCTCCGAGGAAATGTGATATCTCTGAATTGAACTTACGCGCGCCTCCTCCTCTGACAGGGCAAACGAGGCCTCTTCCTGTGGTGCTGTCTTGTGCTCGTGTACGTCAATGATGTAACGCGATTGATGTTCTCTCCTGGCAAGCCACTCCGCCACAGTCATGTGTGCCACCACGCCTGGTCGTTGGAGGTGTTGCAGAATGATAACAGCCTCGAGGTAGTACACCACAAAGGTGCACTCGGCCAACTCCAATAAGGCAGAACAACTGTCCGACAGTTTGTTCTTAATTGCCAAAAGGTCCTTCTCGGCAGCCATCAGAACAGCCACGCATTCATATGGTTGTAACTGACATTCGCTGCTAGTCAACAAGTCATGCCTATGACAAAACACATCAACTGTATTAACAAATCATATTACAGAGAGGACTACCGGTTCTGTAGTGTAATAATTTGCATGGGGTACAAACACTTCAACTAACCTCTTTTGGGTGATGTTTTTGCTCACCAGCTTAGAGGTGACTTTTTTCAGAGAATCAATGAAGGCAATGAAGTCCTGGCACTGTTCCTGGAGTGTAATATTCTCCATCCTCAGATCTGATAAATTAGCGTGGTAAACCAGGAATCTTTTCAAGCTCTTCAGGTAGTTCAATTGTGTTGCCTCAGAAAGGTCACGCAGGTACTGTCGGAGCTTCTGTCTGTCATTGACAAACTCCAGGGATACTTGCTCAGGGTTGACATAGTAGAGATACCGGGAAACATTTTCAACCTGAAAATAAAAACAACAATGTTAAATTACCTTCTCATCATGACCGTTGCTTCATCTTTTATTAACTTTCTAATGAATGTGCCTAATAAACACAGAGTGTGTATTGATGATCCTCACCTCCTGTTTGTAATTTTCTTTTAGGAGATCTATCCTTAGGTGTTCGGCAAAGTCTTTCAGCAGTGGATTTTCCAGTGGATGTTTGTTATAAAGTTCCTTCTTAAGCATGAGTTGCTTGGTCTTCCGGGAATAATTCACATCTTGGCCACTGCAATGTGGGATAAGACTTTTGTTATAATAGTGCATTATTATGATTTAATGTGAACCACACTGAAAAACACAAATCACAGATAAGTTGTGAAAACTGAGACTCTCACCATTGAAACAACTTTCCACTGCTGTCAGATGCCACTTCGGCTGACTTTCCCCGGTCTCTGGTGGATGGTCCGGCCTCAGAATTAGTCTGCCTGGTAGATGGTCCGGCTTCAGAATTAGTCTGCCTGGTGGATGGTCTAGCCACAGAATTAGTCTGCCTGGTGGATCGTCTAGCCTCAGGTGGGGGGACACCATTCTTAACCATGTCACGACGCTTCAGCTCCTCAATCAAGCTTAAGGAAAACAAGATATTTGGAAAAAAGGTAAATTAACTAAAGTCTCAAACATCTAAACTCAAAGAAATAGTAAAAGGTGACTGTGATGGAAGAAAACATAGTTTTGAGTTTGGAAGCATGGTATGAAGGCTTTTCACACACACTCACACAGCAGAACAGAGCTATCAACCAGAACAATAGGAGGGTCATTAACCAAACAAAGCATGCGGCCATTGGGGGATTGGACATGAGCAGTGACATGAGCTCTGACTAAAGCAGTTACAATCAATAATCAATGACCTATTCACATAAGACTGAGAGAGGTGATAATGGAGCAATTCACTGAGATGCATTCCTACATGGCAATTAACTGAGATACATTCCTACATATATACACAAAGCATGTGTTAAGGCTTTCAAAAACAAGCGGAATGTGATAACTCTGACTAAACAAAAAGTAATGTAGAAGCCACCAACCTTTGGACTGGATCTTGAGTTTTCCTAACTTTCTGAAGGGTGCAATAGTACCATACTTGATCCAGGACTTCCGCAGCGTCCAACTTGGCCTTTTCAACCACTGCCAAACGGTCTGCTTCAGTGCTCGTTCTCATGCAGGATCTGCACAGGTGGACGGGCAGGCTATCTTGGGTTTTACGACAAAATGGGCAGAACAGAGAGTGTCCCTTTGACGCTTTTCTTGGAGCCATTTCTCAGGATTGAATGAAGCAGAATCTTCAGGTGAAGGCCTAAGGAATAAATGAAAAATGCAAAAAGGAAAAATCAGTAGCAATGAAAATCTTCTGTAGCAATGTTGTCAGTAGATCTCCTGCACAGTATGAGAATTCCCAAAGTGTCATGCTTCTATTTATGCTTCTGTTTACAGGTTAGCCCCACCCATTAGCACGTGTATGGTTCACCTGCTGAAGATGGGTGGAGCTACATACAGGTTGGCTCCACCCACAGGTTAGCCCATCTGCGGAGGGCATGCTTGAGGGACAGCACTGAAGCTGCCATTGCTGAAGTGGATGAAAAGGCCAAGTTGGACGTTCGGGACGTCCTGAAGAATTGCAGAACTTTACCTTTTGGAGTCTTTGCTGAAATTATGGAATGGCTTCCACATTACATTTTGTTTAATCAGAGTTGTTCCAGTGTCCAGTGTTACCCACAGTATGGCATGTCACATGCTTTGTTTTGGTTAATGACCCTCCTATTGTTTTGGTTGATAGCTCTGTGCTGCTGTGTGAGTGTGTGTGAAAAGCCTTCATACAATTTTCTGTAGCCAGTGTGGCAAGAGTTTCTGTGAAGCGGGACATCTCAAAACTCAAAAACATATTCATACAGGAGAGAGGCTGTATAAATACACTAGGTGTGGCAAGGGTTTCACTCTCGATGGAAATCTCAGAGTTCACCAAAGAATACATAGAGAGGCCATATTCTGTAGATGCAATCAGTGTGGCAAGAGTTCCTCTCAAGAGGGAGATCTCAAAAGACACCAAATACATACAATATATATATGATTGATCCTGTGAGGGAAAATTGGTCTCTACATTTATCCCAGTCCATGAATTAATGAAACACAGTGAACACACAGTGAGGTGAAGCACACAATAATCCCAAAACAGTGAGCTGCCTGCTACTGCGGCGCTTGGGGAGCAATGAGGGGTTAGGTACCTCAAGGGCACTTCAGCCATTCCTACTGGTCAGAGTTCGAACCGGCAACTGGTTACAAGTCCAAGCACTAACCAGTAGGCCACGGCTGCCCACAGGAGAGAGGCCGTATAAACGCACTCAAGTGTGGCAAGGACTTCAAAGTAAAGGGACATCTCAAAAGACGCCAGTCTGTTTACACAAAAGAGAGACCGTACCACTGCAGTTAGTGTGGTAAGAGTTTAGGATGCACCACAACTATGAAAAAATGTCTTAGGGAGGCATGTTTTGTTAGTAATATTTCCTTAAAGCTGATGCAGTGAAAAGAGAATGGAAAAGCATTTGTTCAAATGTTAAAATCCAGTGTGTTGACCTGGGCACATCTAATAATCCAATTACAATTGGATTCATGCCTCAGTTGAAATAAAATTACTTACTTTTCTGAAACGGATAGTTCTGGTTCTTGATTATGATTGACTGAATCACGTTTTTTGCTGCTGCAAAACCTACTGCAACCCCCCATGTTCACCTCATTTCATTCTATATTACTGTGCTATGAATTTAATCAAAAGTCAAGAGTTGCTACATCTTTATAAACGCAATAACCCCTACTAGAGGTGTCACAATCTCCGTTTGAAGTCAAACCGAAATGACATCACAATCTTGAACTTTGAAATCAAAGCTAGAATCGACGATGCAGCCACACCCCAAATGTCACGTCCAACATGCATGTCAAGAGGGGGGAAACAAGCACACAATCGATGCTGAAGTGCGGGACGGCAACATTATCTACTTAAACTTTATGCTGTAGCCACTTAAAAAATGCATCAACACAACTAAAACCTCTTCCTGTTTCTCTGAAATCACAAATTCATTCATTCACGTCAGTTAACCCTAACATAAGCTGCTCAAGTTTGCAAATGAAGTTCTAGACAGAATGAAGCTCTGAGCACATACGCAGCACGCAAAACGCTTACTGCCAAAAGGAAACAACATTAAGAAAGCCGGATCTCACTGCAAATACCGTGTCCTATCTGATCACAGCCTAAGTTAGCTATGTTCTCTCCCTCTCTCTCACCTTTAATCATATTATGATGACTCGAGCAAGGCTTGTTCAAAACATTTAGCTTTATTGTGCGGAATACAGACACCAATACATGGCACACAATAGGGCAGTCAACAACACTCATACAGTACACAGAAAGGGAGGTCACACTCACACTGACAAGAAGGGTTACACGAGAGGCAGAATTAAAGATGGTTACACGCTACACTAAAACACATCCATAATCTTAGTCACTTTTAAGCGTGATGCTTAGACCACTGGTCTAATCTTATTCAATGATCTATGCTAGGATAGAGTTAAAAGTGGTATCGCCAGACTCACCGAACGGCTGGAAGAACTGGAGAAAGATAAAACTCAATTTTTAATTTTTACATTACGTTGGTATGTGTCTGGTAATCGGCCAAGAGGTCTGTGTAACACCTGCTGGAAGTCTGAGGAAGGGCCGTAAGGGCTTGAAATGTTACCAATAAAAAATGCTTCAATGGGAGCACTCCAGTGTGCGGATCTTCACTTTTTGTTTGAACCGTATCTTCAATCCTGCACCCGTAATATTTGGATGCGCGTGATTAAACCGTGCTCATTCAACCCATGTAATCGGCCAACATTGACTTCTCAGCTTCCGGCCAGCTCTCAGCTGCTGTCTGAAAAACTCTCCGCGCCATCTGGCTGGTCACTGACGGGAGGTTGTATCTAAAGTGCAAGTTTAAACAGTATGTTAGAAATGTATAAAGACATCTCATCTGAGACACAATGAACAACACATGGGCAAACATATAAGAGGGCAAATGGTTCACTTACTTTGAATGCAGCCGCAACAGGTCATTGGATGGGTTGTGAATTGCCCTCCCTGTTGAGGAGACAAAGAACCTGTCTTCCACGTCAACATCTTTACTCCTCTTGCGTTTCTTGTTGGATCTAAGGAGCTGTGGACGCACCCGTCTATGGTATAGATCAAACCACTGTTGGCAGATGAGAAAAGGTAATTAAGATTCACTTCTGCTGTTGAACACACAGCTGACTAACCCACAGACGGGCAGGTTACAGATGGACTGCTCGTCTAAGAATACACTGTCCCTGTTTCTCCTATACAGGATTTCACTCATTCTTCAAATGACATTTGCTTTGGTTTATCCATTTTTTTTTCTCCGAGGAAATGTGATATCTCTGAATTGAACTTACGCGCGCCTCCTCCTCTGACAGGGCAAACGAGGCCTCTTCCTGTGGTGCTGTCTTGTGCTCGTGTACGTCAATGATGTAACGCGATTGATGTTCTCTCCTGGCAAGCCACTCCGCCACAGTCATGTGTGCCACCACGCCTGGTCGTTGGAGGTGTTGCAGAATGATAACAGCCTCGAGGTAGTACACCACAAAGGTGCACTCGGCCAACTCCAATAAGGCAGAACAACTGTCCGACAGTTTGTTCTTAATTGCCAAAAGGTCCTTCTCGGCAGCCATCAGAACAGCCACGCATTCATATGGTTGTAACTGACATTCGCTGCTAGTCAACAAGTCATGCCTATGACAAAACACATCAACTGTATTAACAAATCATATTACAGAGAGGACTACCGGTTCTGTAGTGTAATAATTTGCATGGGGTACAAACACTTCAACTAACCTCTTTTGGGTGATGTTTTTGCTCACCAGCTTAGAGGTGACTTTTTTCAGAGAATCAATGAAGGCAATGAAGTCCTGGCACTGTTCCTGGAGTGTAATATTCTCCATCCTCAGATCTGATAAATTAGCGTGGTAAACCAGGAATCTTTTCAAGCTCTTCAGGTAGTTCAATTGTGTTGCCTCAGAAAGGTCACGCAGGTACTGTCGGAGCTTCTGTCTGTCATTGACAAACTCCAGGGATACTTGCTCAGGGTTGACATAGTAGAGATACCGGGAAACATTTTCAACCTGAAAATAAAAACAACAATGTTAAATTACCTTCTCATCATGACCGTTGCTTCATCTTTTATTAACTTTCTAATGAATGTGCCTAATAAACACAGAGTGTGTATTGATGATCCTCACCTCCTGTTTGTAATTTTCTTTTAGGAGATCTATCCTTAGGTGTTCGGCAAAGTCTTTCAGCAGTGGATTTTCCAGTGGATGTTTGTTATAAAGTTCCTTCTTAAGCATGAGTTGCTTGGTCTTCCGGGAATAATTCACATCTTGGCCACTGCAATGTGGGATAAGACTTTTGTTATAATAGTGCATTATTATGATTTAATGTGAACCACACTGAAAAACACAAATCACAGATAAGTTGTGAAAACTGAGACTCTCACCATTGAAACAACTTTCCACTGCTGTCAGATGCCACTTCGGCTGACTTTCCCCGGTCTCTGGTGGATGGTCCGGCCTCAGAATTAGTCTGCCTGGTAGATGGTCCGGCTTCAGAATTAGTCTGCCTGGTGGATGGTCTAGCCACAGAATTAGTCTGCCTGGTGGATCGTCTAGCCTCAGGTGGGGGGACACCATTCTTAACCATGTCACGACGCTTCAGCTCCTCAATCAAGCTTAAGGAAAACAAGATATTTGGAAAAAAGGTAAATTAACTAAAGTCTCAAACATCTAAACTCAAAGAAATAGTAAAAGGTGACTGTGATGGAAGAAAACATAGTTTTGAGTTTGGAAGCATGGTATGAAGGCTTTTCACACACACTCACACAGCAGAACAGAGCTATCAACCAGAACAATAGGAGGGTCATTAACCAAACAAAGCATGCGGCCATTGGGGGATTGGACATGAGCAGTGACATGAGCTCTGACTAAAGCAGTTACAATCAATAATCAATGACCTATTCACATAAGACTGAGAGAGGTGATAATGGAGCAATTCACTGAGATGCATTCCTACATGGCAATTAACTGAGATACATTCCTACATATATACACAAAGCATGTGTTAAGGCTTTCAAAAACAAGCGGAATGTGATAACTCTGACTAAACAAAAAGTAATGTAGAAGCCACCAACCTTTGGACTGGATCTTGAGTTTTCCTAACTTTCTGAAGGGTGCAATAGTACCATACTTGATCCAGGACTTCCGCAGCGTCCAACTTGGCCTTTTCAACCACTGCCAAACGGTCTGCTTCAGTGCTCGTTCTCATGCAGGATCTGCACAGGTGGACGGGCAGGCTATCTTGGGTTTTACGACAAAATGGGCAGAACAGAGAGTGTCCCTTTGACGCTTTTCTTGGAGCCATTTCTCAGGATTGAATGAAGCAGAATCTTCAGGTGAAGGCCTAAGGAATAAATGAAAAATGCAAAAAGGAAAAATCAGTAGCAATGAAAATCTTCTGTAGCAATGTTGTCAGTAGATCTCCTGCACAGTATGAGAATTCCCAAAGTGTCATGCTTCTATTTATGCTTCTGTTTACAGGTTAGCCCCACCCATTAGCACGTGTATGGTTCACCTGCTGAAGATGGGTGGAGCTACATACAGGTTGGCTCCACCCACAGGTTAGCCCATCTGCGGAGGGCATGCTTGAGGGACAGCACTGAAGCTGCCATTGCTGAAGTGGATGAAAAGGCCAAGTTGGACGTTCGGGACGTCCTGAAGAATTGCAGAACTTTACCTTTTGGAGTCTTTGCTGAAATTATGGAATGGCTTCCACATTACATTTTGTTTAATCAGAGTTGTTCCAGTGTCCAGTGTTACCCACAGTATGGCATGTCACATGCTTTGTTTTGGTTAATGACCCTCCTATTGTTTTGGTTGATAGCTCTGTGCTGCTGTGTGAGTGTGTGTGAAAAGCCTTCATACAATTTTCTGTAGCCAGTGTGGCAAGAGTTTCTGTGAAGCGGGACATCTCAAAACTCAAAAACATATTCATACAGGAGAGAGGCTGTATAAATACACTAGGTGTGGCAAGGGTTTCACTCTCGATGGAAATCTCAGAGTTCACCAAAGAATACATAGAGAGGCCATATTCTGTAGATGCAATCAGTGTGGCAAGAGTTCCTCTCAAGAGGGAGATCTCAAAAGACACCAAATACATACAATATATATATGATTGATCCTGTGAGGGAAAATTGGTCTCTACATTTATCCCAGTCCATGAATTAATGAAACACAGTGAACACACAGTGAGGTGAAGCACACAATAATCCCAAAACAGTGAGCTGCCTGCTACTGCGGCGCTTGGGGAGCAATGAGGGGTTAGGTACCTCAAGGGCACTTCAGCCATTCCTACTGGTCAGAGTTCGAACCGGCAACTGGTTACAAGTCCAAGCACTAACCAGTAGGCCACGGCTGCCCACAGGAGAGAGGCCGTATAAACGCACTCAAGTGTGGCAAGGACTTCAAAGTAAAGGGACATCTCAAAAGACGCCAGTCTGTTTACACAAAAGAGAGACCGTACCACTGCAGTTAGTGTGGTAAGAGTTTAGGATGCACCACAACTATGAAAAAATGTCTTAGGGGGGCATGTTTTGTTAGTAATATTTCCTTAAAGCTGATGCAGTGAAAAGAGAATGGAAAAGCATTTGTTCAAATGTTAAAATCCAGTGTGTTGACCTGGGCACATCTAATAATCCAATTACAATTGGATTCATGCCTCAGTTGAAATAAAATTACTTACTTTTCTGAAACGGATAGTTCTGGTTCTTGATTATGATTGACTGAATCACGTTTTTTGCTGCTGCAAAACCTACTGCAACCCCCCATGTTCACCTCATTTCATTCTATATTACTGTGCTATGAATTTAATCAAAAGTCAAGAGTTGCTACATCTTTATAAACGCAATAACCCCTACTAGAGGTGTCACAATCTCCGTTTGAAGTCAAACCGAAATGACATCACAATCTTGAACTTTGAAATCAAAGCTAGAATCGACGATGCAGCCACACCCCAAATGTCACGTCCAACATGCATGTCAAGAGGGGGGAAACAAGCACACAATCGATGCTGAAGTGCGGGACGGCAACATTATCTACTTAAACTTTATGCTGTAGCCACTTAAAAAATGCATCAACCCAACTAAAACCTCTTCCTGTTTCTCTGAAATCACAAATTCATTCATTCACGTCAGTTAACCCTAACATAAGCTGCTCAAGTTTGCAAATGAAGTTCTAGACAGAATGAAGCTCTGAGCACATACGCAGCACGCAAAACGCTTACTGCCAAAAGGAAACAACATTAAGAAAGCCGGATCTCACTGCAAATACCGTGTCCTATCTGATCACAGCCTAAGTTAGCTATGTTCTCTCCCTCTCTCTCACCTTTAATCATATTATGATGACTCGAGCAAGGCTTGTTCAAAACATTTAGCTTTATTGTGCGGAATACAGACACCAATACATGGCACACAATAGGGCAGTCAACAACACTCATACAGTACACAGAAAGGGAGGTCACACTCACACTGACAAGAAGGGTTACACGAGAGGCAGAATTAAAGATGGTTACACGCTACACTAAAACACATCCATAATCTTAGTCACTTTTAAGCGTGATGCTTAGACCACTGGTCTAATCTTATTCAATGATCTATGCTAGGATAGAGTTAAAAGTGGTATCGCCAGACTCAGCGAACGGCTGGAAGAACTGGAGAAAGATAAAACTCAATTTTTAATTTTTACATTACGTTGGTATGTGTCTGGTAATCGGCCAAGAGGTCTGTGTAACACCTGCTGGAAGTCTGAGGAAGGGCCGTAAGGGCTTGAAGTGTTACCAATAAAAAATGCTTCAATGGGAGCACTCCAGTGTGCGGATCTTCACTTTTGAAAACAGTGAGCTGCCTGCTACTGCGGCGCTTGGGGAGCAATGAGGGGTTAGGTACCTCAAGGGCACTTCAGCCATTCCTACTGGTCAGAGTTCGAACCGGCAACTGGTTACAAGTCCAAGCACTAACCAGTAGGCCACGGCTGCCCACAGGAGAGAGGCCGTATAAACGCACTCAAGTGTGGCAAGGACTTCAAAGTAAAGGGACATCTCAAAAGACGCCAGTCTGTTTACACAAAAGAGAGACCGTACCACTGCAGTTAGTGTGGTAAGAGTTTAGGATGCACCACAACTATGAAAAAATGTCTTAGGGGGGCATGTTTTGTTAGTAATATTTCCTTAAAGCTGATGCAGTGAAAAGAGAATGGAAAAGCATTTGTTCAAATGTTAAAATCCAGTGTGTTGACCTGGGCACATCTAATAATCCAATTACAATTGGATTCATGCCTCAGTTGAAATAAAATTACTTACTTTTCTGAAACGGATAGTTCTGGTTCTTGATTATGATTGACTGAATCACGTTTTTTGCTGCTGCAAAACCTACTGCAACCCCCCATGTTCACCTCATTTCATTCTATATTACTGTGCTATGAATTTAATCAAAAGTCAAGAGTTGCTACATCTTTATAAACGCAATAACCCCTACTAGAGGTGTCACAATCTCCGTTTGAAGTCAAACCGAAATGACATCACAATCTTGAACTTTGAAATCAAAGCTAGAATCGACGATGCAGCCACACCCCAAATGTCACGTCCAACATGCATGTCAAGAGGGGGGAAACAAGCACACAATCGATGCTGAAGTGCGGGACGGCAACATTATCTACTTAAACTTTATGCTGTAGCCACTTAAAAAATGCATCAACCCAACTAAAACCTCTTCCTGTTTCTCTGAAATCACAAATTCATTCATTCACGTCAGTTAACCCTAACATAAGCTGCTCAAGTTTGCAAATGAAGTTCTAGACAGAATGAAGCTCTGAGCACATACGCAGCACGCAAAACGCTTACTGCCAAAAGGAAACAACATTAAGAAAGCCGGATCTCACTGCAAATACCGTGTCCTATCTGATCACAGCCTAAGTTAGCTATGTTCTCTCCCTCTCTCTCACCTTTAATCATATTATGATGACTCGAGCAAGGCTTGTTCAAAACATTTAGCTTTATTGTGCGGAATACAGACACCAATACATGGCACACAATAGGGCAGTCAACAACACTCATACAGTACACAGAAAGGGAGGTCACACTCACACTGACAAGAAGGGTTACACGAGAGGCAGAATTAAAGATGGTTACACGCTACACTAAAACACATCCATAATCTTAGTCACTTTTAAGCGTGATGCTTAGACCACTGGTCTAATCTTATTCAATGATCTATGCTAGGATAGAGTTAAAAGTGGTATCGCCAGACTCAGCGAACGGCTGGAAGAACTGGAGAAAGATAAAACTCAATTTTTAATTTTTACATTACGTTGGTATGTGTCTGGTAATCGGCCAAGAGGTCTGTGTAACACCTGCTGGAAGTCTGAGGAAGGGCCGTAAGGGCTTGAAGTGTTACCAATAAAAAATGCTTCAATGGGAGCACTCCAGTGTGCGGATCTTCACTTTTTGTTTGAACCGTATCTTCAATCCTGCACCCGTAATATTTGGATGCGCGTGATTAAACCGTGCTCATTCAACCCATGTAATCGGCCAACATTGACTTCTCAGCTTCCGGCCAGCTCTCAGCTGCTGTCTGAAAAACTCTCCGCGCCATCTGGCTGGTCACTGACGGGAGGTTGTATCTAAAGTGCAAGTTTAAACAGTATGTTAGAAATGTATAAAGACATCTCATCTGAGACACAATGAACAACACATGGGCAAACATATAAGAGGGCAAATGGTTCACTTACTTTGAATGCAGCCGCAACAGGTCATTGGATGGGTTGTGAATTGCCCTCCCTGTTGAGGAGACAAAGAACCTGTCTTCCACGTCAACATCTTTACTCCTCTTGCGTTTCTTGTTGGATCTAAGGAGCTGTGGACGCACCCGTCTATGGTATAGATCAAACCACTGTTGGCAGATGAGAAAAGGTAATTAAGATTCACTTCTGCTGTTGAACACACAGCTGACTAACCCACAGACGGGCAGGTTACAGATGGACTGCTCGTCTAAGAATACACTGTCCCTGTTTCTCCTATACAGGATTTCACTCATTCTTCAAATGACATTTGCTTTGGTTTATCCATTTTTTTTTCTCCGAGGAAATGTGATATCTCTGAATTGAACTTACGCGCGCCTCCTCCTCTGACAGGGCAAACGAGGCCTCTTCCTGTGGTGCTGTCTTGTGCTCGTGTACGTCAATGATGTAACGCGATTGATGTTCTCTCCTGGCAAGCCACTCCGCCACAGTCATGTGTGCCACCACGCCTGGTCGTTGGAGGTGTTGCAGAATGATAACAGCCTCGAGGTAGTACACCACAAAGGTGCACTCGGCCAACTCCAATAAGGCAGAACAACTGTCCGACAGTTTGTTCTTAATTGCCAAAAGGTCCTTCTCGGCAGCCATCAGAACAGCCACGCATTCATATGGTTGTAACTGACATTCGCTGCTAGTCAACAAGTCATGCCTATGACAAAACACATCAACTGTATTAACAAATCATATTACAGAGAGGACTACCGGTTCTGTAGTGTAATAATTTGCATGGGGTACAAACACTTCAACTAACCTCTTTTGGGTGATGTTTTTGCTCACCAGCTTAGAGGTGACTTTTTTCAGAGAATCAATGAAGGCAATGAAGTCCTGGCACTGTTCCTGGAGTGTAATATTCTCCATCCTCAGATCTGATAAATTAGCGTGGTAAACCAGGAATCTTTTCAAGCTCTTCAGGTAGTTCAATTGTGTTGCCTCAGAAAGGTCACGCAGGTACTGTCGGAGCTTCTGTCTGTCATTGACAAACTCCAGGGATACTTGCTCAGGGTTGACATAGTAGAGATACCGGGAAACATTTTCAACCTGAAAATAAAAACAACAATGTTAAATTACCTTCTCATCATGACCGTTGCTTCATCTTTTATTAACTTTCTAATGAATGTGCCTAATAAACACAGAGTGTGTATTGATGATCCTCACCTCCTGTTTGTAATTTTCTTTTAGGAGATCTATCCTTAGGTGTTCGGCAAAGTCTTTCAGCAGTGGATTTTCCAGTGGATGTTTGTTATAAAGTTCCTTCTTAAGCATGAGTTGCTTGGTCTTCCGGGAATAATTCACATCTTGGCCACTGCAATGTGGGATAAGACTTTTGTTATAATAGTGCATTATTATGATTTAATGTGAACCACACTGAAAAACACAAATCACAGATAAGTTGTGAAAACTGAGACTCTCACCATTGAAACAACTTTCCACTGCTGTCAGATGCCACTTCGGCTGACTTTCCCCGGTCTCTGGTGGATGGTCCGGCCTCAGAATTAGTCTGCCTGGTAGATGGTCCGGCTTCAGAATTAGTCTGCCTGGTGGATGGTCTAGCCACAGAATTAGTCTGCCTGGTGGATCGTCTAGCCTCAGGTGGGGGGACACCATTCTTAACCATGTCACGACGCTTCAGCTCCTCAATCAAGCTTAAGGAAAACAAGATATTTGGAAAAAAGGTAAATTAACTAAAGTCTCAAACATCTAAACTCAAAGAAATAGTAAAAGGTGACTGTGATGGAAGAAAACATAGTTTTGAGTTTGGAAGCATGGTATGAAGGCTTTTCACACACACTCACACAGCAGAACAGAGCTATCAACCAGAACAATAGGAGGGTCATTAACCAAACAAAGCATGCGGCCATTGGGGGATTGGACATGAGCAGTGACATGAGCTCTGACTAAAGCAGTTACAATCAATAATCAATGACCTATTCACATAAGACTGAGAGAGGTGATAATGGAGCAATTCACTGAGATGCATTCCTACATGGCAATTAACTGAGATACATTCCTACATATATACACAAAGCATGTGTTAAGGCTTTCAAAAACAAGCGGAATGTGATAACTCTGACTAAACAAAAAGTAATGTAGAAGCCACCAACCTTTGGACTGGATCTTGAGTTTTCCTTACTTTCTGAAGGGTGCAATAGTACCATACTCGATCCAGGACTTCCGCAGCGTCCAACTTGGCCTTTTCAACCACTGCCAAACGGTCTGCTTCAGTGCTCGTTCTCATGCAGGATCTGCACAGGTGGACGGGCAGGCTATCTTGGGTTTTACGACAAAATGGGCAGAACAGAGAGTGTCCCTTTGACGCTTTTCTTGGAGCCATTTCTCAGGATTGAATGAAGCAGAATCTTCAGGTGAAGGCCTAAGGAATAAATGAAAAATGCAAAAAGGAAAAATCAGTAGCAATGAAAATCTTCTGTAGCAATGTTGTCTGTAGATCTCCTGCACAGTATGAGAATTCCCAAAGTGTCATGCTTCTATTTATGCTTCTGTTTACAGGTTAGCCCCACCCATTAGCACGTGTATGGTTCACCTGCTGAAGATGGGTGGAGCTACATACAGGTTGGCTCCACCCACAGGTTAGCCCATCTGCGGAGGGCATGCTTGAGGGACAGCACTGAAGCTGCCATTGCTGAAGTGGATGAAAAGGCCAAGTTGGACGTTCGGGACGTCCTGAAGAATTGCAGAACTTTACCTTTTGGAGTCTTTGCTGAAATTATGGAATGGCTTCCACATTACATTTTGTTTAATCAGAGTTGTTCCAGTGTCCAGTGTTACCCACAGTATGGCATGTCACATGCTTTGTTTTGGTTAATGACCCTCCTATTGTTTTGGTTGATAGCTCTGTGCTGCTGTGTGAGTGTGTGTGAAAAGCCTTCATACAATTTTCTGTAGCCAGTGTGGCAAGAGTTTCTGTGAAGCGGGACATCTCAAAACTCAAAAACATATTCATACAGGAGAGAGGCTGTATAAATACACTAGGTGTGGCAAGGGTTTCACTCTGGATGGAAATCTCAGAGTTCACCAAAGAATACATAGAGAGGCCATATACTGTAGATGCAATCAGTGTGGCAAGAGTTCCTCTCAAGAGGGAGATCTCAAAAGACACCAAATACATACAATATATATATGATTGATCCTGTGAGGGAAATTTGGTCTCTACATTTATCCCAGTCCATGAATTAATGAAACACAGTGAACACACAGTGAGGTGAAGCACACAATAATCCCAAAACAGTGAGCTGCCTGCTACTGCGGTGCTTGGGGAGCAATGAGGGGTTAGGTACCTCAAGGGCACTTCAGCCATTCCTACTGGTCAGAGTTCGAACCGGCAACTGGTTACAAGTCCAAGCACTAACCAGTAGGCCACGGCTGCCCACAGGAGAGAGGCCGTATAAACGCACTCAAGTGTGGCAAGGACTTCAAAGTAAAGGGACATCTCAAAAGACGCCAGTCTGTTTACACAAAAGAGAGACCGTACCACTGCAGTTAGTGTGGTAAGAGTTTAGGATGCACCACAACTATGAAAAAATGTCTTAGGGAGGCATGTTTTGTTAGTAATATTTCCTTAAAGCTGATGCAGTGAAAAGAGAATGGAAAAGCATTTGTTCAAATGTTAAAATCCAGTGTGTTGACCTGGGCACATCTAATAATCCAATTACAATTGGATTCATGCCTCAGTTGAAATAAAATTACTTACTTTTCTGAAACGGATAGTTCTGGTTCTTGATTATGATTGACTGAATCACGTTTTTTGCTGCTGCAAAACCTACTGCAACCCCCCATGTTCACCTCATTTCATTCTATATTACTGTGCTATGAATTTAATCAAAAGTCAAGAGTTGCTACATCTTTATAAACGCAATAACCCCTACTAGAGGTGTCACAATCTCCGTTTGAAGTCAAACCGAAATGACATCACAATCTTGAACTTTGAAATCAAAGCTAGAATCGACGATGCAGCCACACCCCAAATGTCACGTCCAACATGCATGTCAAGAGGGGGGAAACAAGCACACAATCGATGCTGAAGTGCGGGACGGCAACATTATCTACTTAAACTTTATGCTGTAGCCACTTAAAAAATGCATCAACACAACTAAAACCTCTTCCTGTTTCTCTGAAATCACAAATTCATTCATTCACGTCAGTTAACCCTAACATAAGCTGCTCAAGTTTGCAAATGAAGTTCTAGACAGAATGAAGCTCTGAGCACATACGCAGCACGCAAAACGCTTACTGCCAAAAGGAAACAACATTAAGAAAGCCGGATCTCACTGCAAATACCGTGTCCTATCTGATCACAGCCTAAGTTAGCTATGTTCTCTCCCTCTCTCTCACCTTTAATCATATTATGATGACTCGAGCAAGGCTTGTTCAAAACATTTAGCTTTATTGTGCGGAATACAGACACCAATACATGGCACACAATAGGGCAGTCAACAACACTCATACAGTACACAGAAAGGGAGGTCACACTCACACTGACAAGAAGGGTTACACGAGAGGCAGAATTAAAGATGGTTACACGCTACACTAAAACACATCCATAATCTTAGTCACTTTTAAGCGTGATGCTTAGACCACTGGTCTAATCTTATTCAATGATCTATGCTAGGATAGAGTTAAAAGTGGTATCGCCAGACTCACCGAACGGCTGGAAGAACTGGAGAAAGATAAAACTCAATTTTTAATTTTTACATTACGTTGGTATGTGTCTGGTAATCGGCCAAGAGGTCTGTGTAACACCTGCTGGAAGTCTGAGGAAGGGCCGTAAGGGCTTGAAATGTTACCAATAAAAAATGCTTCAATGGGAGCACTCCAGTGTGCGGATCTTCACTTTTTGTTTGAACCGTATCTTCAATCCTGCACCCGTAATATTTGGATGCGCGTGATTAAACCGTGCTCATTCAACCCATGTAATCGGCCAACATTGACTTCTCAGCTTCCGGCCAGCTCTCAGCTGCTGTCTGAAAAACTCTCCGCGCCATCTGGCTGGTCACTGACGGGAGGTTGTATCTAAAGTGCAAGTTTAAACAGTATGTTAGAAATGTATAAAGACATCTCATCTGAGACACAATGAACAACACATGGGCAAACATATAAGAGGGCAAATGGTTCACTTACTTTGAATGCAGCCGCAACAGGTCATTGGATGGGTTGTGAATTGCCCTCCCTGTTGAGGAGACAAAGAACCTGTCTTCCACGTCAACATCTTTACTCCTCTTGCGTTTCTTGTTGGATCTAAGGAGCTGTGGACGCACCCGTCTATGGTATAGATCAAACCACTGTTGGCAGATGAGAAAAGGTAATTAAGATTCACTTCTGCTGTTGAACACACAGCTGACTAACCCACAGACGGGCAGGTTACAGATGGACTGCTCGTCTAAGAATACACTGTCCCTGTTTCTCCTATACAGGATTTCACTCATTCTTCAAATGACATTTGCTTTGGTTTATCCATTTTTTTTTCTCCGAGGAAATGTGATATCTCTGAATTGAACTTACGCGCGCCTCCTCCTCTGACAGGGCAAACGAGGCCTCTTCCTGTGGTGCTGTCTTGTGCTCGTGTACGTCAATGATGTAACGCGATTGATGTTCTCTCCTGGCAAGCCACTCCGCCACAGTCATGTGTGCCACCACGCCTGGTCGTTGGAGGTGTTGCAGAATGATAACAGCCTCGAGGTAGTACACCACAAAGGTGCACTCGGCCAACTCCAATAAGGCAGAACAACTGTCCGACAGTTTGTTCTTAATTGCCAAAAGGTCCTTCTCGGCAGCCATCAGAACAGCCACGCATTCATATGGTTGTAACTGACATTCGCTGCTAGTCAACAAGTCATGCCTATGACAAAACACATCAACTGTATTAACAAATCATATTACAGAGAGGACTACCGGTTCTGTAGTGTAATAATTTGCATGGGGTACAAACACTTCAACTAACCTCTTTTGGGTGATGTTTTTGCTCACCAGCTTAGAGGTGACTTTTTTCAGAGAATCAATGAAGGCAATGAAGTCCTGGCACTGTTCCTGGAGTGTAATATTCTCCATCCTCAGATCTGATAAATTAGCGTGGTAAACCAGGAATCTTTTCAAGCTCTTCAGGTAGTTCAATTGTGTTGCCTCAGAAAGGTCACGCAGGTACTGTCGGAGCTTCTGTCTGTCATTGACAAACTCCAGGGATACTTGCTCAGGGTTGACATAGTAGAGATACCGGGAAACATTTTCAACCTGAAAATAAAAACAACAATGTTAAATTACCTTCTCATCATGACCGTTGCTTCATCTTTTATTAACTTTCTAATGAATGTGCCTAATAAACACAGAGTGTGTATTGATGATCCTCACCTCCTGTTTGTAATTTTCTTTTAGGAGATCTATCCTTAGGTGTTCGGCAAAGTCTTTCAGCAGTGGATTTTCCAGTGGATGTTTGTTATAAAGTTCCTTCTTAAGCATGAGTTGCTTGGTCTTCCGGGAATAATTCACATCTTGGCCACTGCAATGTGGGATAAGACTTTTGTTATAATAGTGCATTATTATGATTTAATGTGAACCACACTGAAAAACACAAATCACAGATAAGTTGTGAAAACTGAGACTCTCACCATTGAAACAACTTTCCACTGCTGTCAGATGCCACTTCGGCTGACTTTCCCCGGTCTCTGGTGGATGGTCCGGCCTCAGAATTAGTCTGCCTGGTAGATGGTCCGGCTTCAGAATTAGTCTGCCTGGTGGATGGTCTAGCCACAGAATTAGTCTGCCTGGTGGATCGTCTAGCCTCAGGTGGGGGGACACCATTCTTAACCATGTCACGACGCTTCAGCTCCTCAATCAAGCTTAAGGAAAACAAGATATTTGGAAAAAAGGTAAATTAACTAAAGTCTCAAACATCTAAACTCAAAGAAATAGTAAAAGGTGACTGTGATGGAAGAAAACATAGTTTTGAGTTTGGAAGCATGGTATGAAGGCTTTTCACACACACTCACACAGCAGAACAGAGCTATCAACCAGAACAATAGGAGGGTCATTAACCAAACAAAGCATGCGGCCATTGGGGGATTGGACATGAGCAGTGACATGAGCTCTGACTAAAGCAGTTACAATCAATAATCAATGACCTATTCACATAAGACTGAGAGAGGTGATAATGGAGCAATTCACTGAGATGCATTCCTACATGGCAATTAACTGAGATACATTCCTACATATATACACAAAGCATGTGTTAAGGCTTTCAAAAACAAGCGGAATGTGATAACTCTGACTAAACAAAAAGTAATGTAGAAGCCACCAACCTTTGGACTGGATCTTGAGTTTTCCTAACTTTCTGAAGGGTGCAATAGTACCATACTTGATCCAGGACTTCCGCAGCGTCCAACTTGGCCTTTTCAACCACTGCCAAACGGTCTGCTTCAGTGCTCGTTCTCATGCAGGATCTGCACAGGTGGACGGGCAGGCTATCTTGGGTTTTACGACAAAATGGGCAGAACAGAGAGTGTCCCTTTGACGCTTTTCTTGGAGCCATTTCTCAGGATTGAATGAAGCAGAATCTTCAGGTGAAGGCCTAAGGAATAAATGAAAAATGCAAAAAGGAAAAATCAGTAGCAATGAAAATCTTCTGTAGCAATGTTGTCAGTAGATCTCCTGCACAGTATGAGAATTCCCAAAGTGTCATGCTTCTATTTATGCTTCTGTTTACAGGTTAGCCCCACCCATTAGCACGTGTATGGTTCACCTGCTGAAGATGGGTGGAGCTACATACAGGTTGGCTCCACCCACAGGTTAGCCCATCTGCGGAGGGCATGCTTGAGGGACAGCACTGAAGCTGCCATTGCTGAAGTGGATGAAAAGGCCAAGTTGGACGTTCGGGACGTCCTGAAGAATTGCAGAACTTTACCTTTTGGAGTCTTTGCTGAAATTATGGAATGGCTTCCACATTACATTTTGTTTAATCAGAGTTGTTCCAGTGTCCAGTGTTACCCACAGTATGGCATGTCACATGCTTTGTTTTGGTTAATGACCCTCCTATTGTTTTGGTTGATAGCTCTGTGCTGCTGTGTGAGTGTGTGTGAAAAGCCTTCATACAATTTTCTGTAGCCAGTGTGGCAAGAGTTTCTGTGAAGCGGGACATCTCAAAACTCAAAAACATATTCATACAGGAGAGAGGCTGTATAAATACACTAGGTGTGGCAAGGGTTTCACTCTCGATGGAAATCTCAGAGTTCACCAAAGAATACATAGAGAGGCCATATACTGTAGATGCAATCAGTGTGGCAAGAGTTCCTCTCAAGAGGGAGATCTCAAAAGACACCAAATACATACAATATATATATGATTGATCCTGTGAGGGAAAATTGGTCTCTACATTTATCCCAGTCCATGAATTAATGAAACACAGTGAACACACAGTGAGGTGAAGCACACAATAATCCCAAAACAGTGAGCTGCCTGCTACTGCGGCGCTTGGGGAGCAATGAGGGGTTAGGTACCTCAAGGGCACTTCAGCCATTCCTACTGGTCAGAGTTCGAACCGGCAACTGGTTACAAGTCCAAGCACTAACCAGTAGGCCACGGCTGCCCACAGGAGAGAGGCCGTATAAACGCACTCAAGTGTGGCAAGGACTTCAAAGTAAAGGGACATCTCAAAAGACGCCAGTCTGTTTACACAAAAGAGAGACCGTACCACTGCAGTTAGTGTGGTAAGAGTTTAGGATGCACCACAACTATGAAAAAATGTCTTAGGGGGGCATGTTTTGTTAGTAATATTTCCTTAAAGCTGATGCAGTGAAAAGAGAATGGAAAAGCATTTGTTCAAATGTTAAAATCCAGTGTGTTGACCTGGGCACATCTAATAATCCAATTACAATTGGATTCATGCCTCAGTTGAAATAAAATTACTTACTTTTCTGAAACGGATAGTTCTGGTTCTTGATTATGATTGACTGAATCACGTTTTTTGCTGCTGCAAAACCTACTGCAACCCCCCATGTTCACCTCATTTCATTCTATATTACTGTGCTATGAATTTAATCAAAAGTCAAGAGTTGCTACATCTTTATAAACGCAATAACCCCTACTAGAGGTGTCACAATCTCCGTTTGAAGTCAAACCGAAATGACATCACAATCTTGAACTTTGAAATCAAAGCTAGAATCGACGATGCAGCCACACCCCAAATGTCACGTCCAACATGCATGTCAAGAGGGGGGAAACAAGCACACAATCGATGCTGAAGTGCGGGACGGCAACATTATCTACTTAAACTTTATGCTGTAGCCACTTAAAAAATGCATCAACCCAACTAAAACCTCTTCCTGTTTCTCTGAAATCACAAATTCATTCATTCACGTCAGTTAACCCTAACATAAGCTGCTCAAGTTTGCAAATGAAGTTCTAGACAGAATGAAGCTCTGAGCACATACGCAGCACGCAAAACGCTTACTGCCAAAAGGAAACAACATTAAGAAAGCCGGATCTCACTGCAAATACCGTGTCCTATCTGATCACAGCCTAAGTTAGCTATGTTCTCTCCCTCTCTCTCACCTTTAATCATATTATGATGACTCGAGCAAGGCTTGTTCAAAACATTTAGCTTTATTGTGCGGAATACAGACACCAATACATGGCACACAATAGGGCAGTCAACAACACTCATACAGTACACAGAAAGGGAGGTCACACTCACACTGACAAGAAGGGTTACACGAGAGGCAGAATTAAAGATGGTTACACGCTACACTAAAACACATCCATAATCTTAGTCACTTTTAAGCGTGATGCTTAGACCACTGGTCTAATCTTATTCAATGATCTATGCTAGGATAGAGTTAAAAGTGGTATCGCCAGACTCAGCGAACGGCTGGAAGAACTGGAGAAAGATAAAACTCAATTTTTAATTTTTACATTACGTTGGTATGTGTCTGGTAATCGGCCAAGAGGTCTGTGTAACACCTGCTGGAAGTCTGAGGAAGGGCCGTAAGGGCTTGAAGTGTTACCAATAAAAAATGCTTCAATGGGAGCACTCCAGTGTGCGGATCTTCACTTTTGAAAACAGTGAGCTGCCTGCTACTGCGGCGCTTGGGGAGCAATGAGGGGTTAGGTACCTCAAGGGCACTTCAGCCATTCCTACTGGTCAGAGTTCGAACCGGCAACTGGTTACAAGTCCAAGCACTAACCAGTAGGCCACGGCTGCCCACAGGAGAGAGGCCGTATAAACGCACTCAAGTGTGGCAAGGACTTCAAAGTAAAGGGACATCTCAAAAGACGCCAGTCTGTTTACACAAAAGAGAGACCGTACCACTGCAGTTAGTGTGGTAAGAGTTTAGGATGCACCACAACTATGAAAAAATGTCTTAGGGGGGCATGTTTTGTTAGTAATATTTCCTTAAAGCTGATGCAGTGAAAAGAGAATGGAAAAGCATTTGTTCAAATGTTAAAATCCAGTGTGTTGACCTGGGCACATCTAATAATCCAATTACAATTGGATTCATGCCTCAGTTGAAATAAAATTACTTACTTTTCTGAAACGGATAGTTCTGGTTCTTGATTATGATTGACTGAATCACGTTTTTTGCTGCTGCAAAACCTACTGCAACCCCCCATGTTCACCTCATTTCATTCTATATTACTGTGCTATGAATTTAATCAAAAGTCAAGAGTTGCTACATCTTTATAAACGCAATAACCCCTACTAGAGGTGTCACAATCTCCGTTTGAAGTCAAACCGAAATGACATCACAATCTTGAACTTTGAAATCAAAGCTAGAATCGACGATGCAGCCACACCCCAAATGTCACGTCCAACATGCATGTCAAGAGGGGGGAAACAAGCACACAATCGATGCTGAAGTGCGGGACGGCAACATTATCTACTTAAACTTTATGCTGTAGCCACTTAAAAAATGCATCAACCCAACTAAAACCTCTTCCTGTTTCTCTGAAATCACAAATTCATTCATTCACGTCAGTTAACCCTAACATAAGCTGCTCAAGTTTGCAAATGAAGTTCTAGACAGAATGAAGCTCTGAGCACATACGCAGCACGCAAAACGCTTACTGCCAAAAGGAAACAACATTAAGAAAGCCGGATCTCACTGCAAATACCGTGTCCTATCTGATCACAGCCTAAGTTAGCTATGTTCTCTCCCTCTCTCTCACCTTTAATCATATTATGATGACTCGAGCAAGGCTTGTTCAAAACATTTAGCTTTATTGTGCGGAATACAGACACCAATACATGGCACACAATAGGGCAGTCAACAACACTCATACAGTACACAGAAAGGGAGGTCACACTCACACTGACAAGAAGGGTTACACGAGAGGCAGAATTAAAGATGGTTACACGCTACACTAAAACACATCCATAATCTTAGTCACTTTTAAGCGTGATGCTTAGACCACTGGTCTAATCTTATTCAATGATCTATGCTAGGATAGAGTTAAAAGTGGTATCGCCAGACTCAGCGAACGGCTGGAAGAACTGGAGAAAGATAAAACTCAATTTTTAATTTTTACATTACGTTGGTATGTGTCTGGTAATCGGCCAAGAGGTCTGTGTAACACCTGCTGGAAGTCTGAGGAAGGGCCGTAAGGGCTTGAAGTGTTACCAATAAAAAATGCTTCAATGGGAGCACTCCAGTGTGCGGATCTTCACTTTTTGTTTGAACCGTATCTTCAATCCTGCACCCGTAATATTTGGATGCGCGTGATTAAACCGTGCTCATTCAACCCATGTAATCGGCCAACATTGACTTCTCAGCTTCCGGCCAGCTCTCAGCTGCTGTCTGAAAAACTCTCCGCGCCATCTGGCTGGTCACTGACGGGAGGTTGTATCTAAAGTGCAAGTTTAAACAGTATGTTAGAAATGTATAAAGACATCTCATCTGAGACACAATGAACAACACATGGGCAAACATATAAGAGGGCAAATGGTTCACTTACTTTGAATGCAGCCGCAACAGGTCATTGGATGGGTTGTGAATTGCCCTCCCTGTTGAGGAGACAAAGAACCTGTCTTCCACGTCAACATCTTTACTCCTCTTGCGTTTCTTGTTGGATCTAAGGAGCTGTGGACGCACCCGTCTATGGTATAGATCAAACCACTGTTGGCAGATGAGAAAAGGTAATTAAGATTCACTTCTGCTGTTGAACACACAGCTGACTAACCCACAGACGGGCAGGTTACAGATGGACTGCTCGTCTAAGAATACACTGTCCCTGTTTCTCCTATACAGGATTTCACTCATTCTTCAAATGACATTTGCTTTGGTTTATCCATTTTTTTTTCTCCGAGGAAATGTGATATCTCTGAATTGAACTTACGCGCGCCTCCTCCTCTGACAGGGCAAACGAGGCCTCTTCCTGTGGTGCTGTCTTGTGCTCGTGTACGTCAATGATGTAACGCGATTGATGTTCTCTCCTGGCAAGCCACTCCGCCACAGTCATGTGTGCCACCACGCCTGGTCGTTGGAGGTGTTGCAGAATGATAACAGCCTCGAGGTAGTACACCACAAAGGTGCACTCGGCCAACTCCAATAAGGCAGAACAACTGTCCGACAGTTTGTTCTTAATTGCCAAAAGGTCCTTCTCGGCAGCCATCAGAACAGCCACGCATTCATATGGTTGTAACTGACATTCGCTGCTAGTCAACAAGTCATGCCTATGACAAAACACATCAACTGTATTAACAAATCATATTACAGAGAGGACTACCGGTTCTGTAGTGTAATAATTTGCATGGGGTACAAACACTTCAACTAACCTCTTTTGGGTGATGTTTTTGCTCACCAGCTTAGAGGTGACTTTTTTCAGAGAATCAATGAAGGCAATGAAGTCCTGGCACTGTTCCTGGAGTGTAATATTCTCCATCCTCAGATCTGATAAATTAGCGTGGTAAACCAGGAATCTTTTCAAGCTCTTCAGGTAGTTCAATTGTGTTGCCTCAGAAAGGTCACGCAGGTACTGTCGGAGCTTCTGTCTGTCATTGACAAACTCCAGGGATACTTGCTCAGGGTTGACATAGTAGAGATACCGGGAAACATTTTCAACCTGAAAATAAAAACAACAATGTTAAATTACCTTCTCATCATGACCGTTGCTTCATCTTTTATTAACTTTCTAATGAATGTGCCTAATAAACACAGAGTGTGTATTGATGATCCTCACCTCCTGTTTGTAATTTTCTTTTAGGAGATCTATCCTTAGGTGTTCGGCAAAGTCTTTCAGCAGTGGATTTTCCAGTGGATGTTTGTTATAAAGTTCCTTCTTAAGCATGAGTTGCTTGGTCTTCCGGGAATAATTCACATCTTGGCCACTGCAATGTGGGATAAGACTTTTGTTATAATAGTGCATTATTATGATTTAATGTGAACCACACTGAAAAACACAAATCACAGATAAGTTGTGAAAACTGAGACTCTCACCATTGAAACAACTTTCCACTGCTGTCAGATGCCACTTCGGCTGACTTTCCCCGGTCTCTGGTGGATGGTCCGGCCTCAGAATTAGTCTGCCTGGTAGATGGTCCGGCTTCAGAATTAGTCTGCCTGGTGGATGGTCTAGCCACAGAATTAGTCTGCCTGGTGGATCGTCTAGCCTCAGGTGGGGGGACACCATTCTTAACCATGTCACGACGCTTCAGCTCCTCAATCAAGCTTAAGGAAAACAAGATATTTGGAAAAAAGGTAAATTAACTAAAGTCTCAAACATCTAAACTCAAAGAAATAGTAAAAGGTGACTGTGATGGAAGAAAACATAGTTTTGAGTTTGGAAGCATGGTATGAAGGCTTTTCACACACACTCACACAGCAGAACAGAGCTATCAACCAGAACAATAGGAGGGTCATTAACCAAACAAAGCATGCGGCCATTGGGGGATTGGACATGAGCAGTGACATGAGCTCTGACTAAAGCAGTTACAATCAATAATCAATGACCTATTCACATAAGACTGAGAGAGGTGATAATGGAGCAATTCACTGAGATGCATTCCTACATGGCAATTAACTGAGATACATTCCTACATATATACACAAAGCATGTGTTAAGGCTTTCAAAAACAAGCGGAATGTGATAACTCTGACTAAACAAAAAGTAATGTAGAAGCCACCAACCTTTGGACTGGATCTTGAGTTTTCCTTACTTTCTGAAGGGTGCAATAGTACCATACTCGATCCAGGACTTCCGCAGCGTCCAACTTGGCCTTTTCAACCACTGCCAAACGGTCTGCTTCAGTGCTCGTTCTCATGCAGGATCTGCACAGGTGGACGGGCAGGCTATCTTGGGTTTTACGACAAAATGGGCAGAACAGAGAGTGTCCCTTTGACGCTTTTCTTGGAGCCATTTCTCAGGATTGAATGAAGCAGAATCTTCAGGTGAAGGCCTAAGGAATAAATGAAAAATGCAAAAAGGAAAAATCAGTAGCAATGAAAATCTTCTGTAGCAATGTTGTCTGTAGATCTCCTGCACAGTATGAGAATTCCCAAAGTGTCATGCTTCTATTTATGCTTCTGTTTACAGGTTAGCCCCACCCATTAGCACGTGTATGGTTCACCTGCTGAAGATGGGTGGAGCTACATACAGGTTGGCTCCACCCACAGGTTAGCCCATCTGCGGAGGGCATGCTTGAGGGACAGCACTGAAGCTGCCATTGCTGAAGTGGATGAAAAGGCCAAGTTGGACGTTCGGGACGTCCTGAAGAATTGCAGAACTTTACCTTTTGGAGTCTTTGCTGAAATTATGGAATGGCTTCCACATTACATTTTGTTTAATCAGAGTTGTTCCAGTGTCCAGTGTTACCCACAGTATGGCATGTCACATGCTTTGTTTTGGTTAATGACCCTCCTATTGTTTTGGTTGATAGCTCTGTGCTGCTGTGTGAGTGTGTGTGAAAAGCCTTCATACAATTTTCTGTAGCCAGTGTGGCAAGAGTTTCTGTGAAGCGGGACATCTCAAAACTCAAAAACATATTCATACAGGAGAGAGGCTGTATAAATACACTAGGTGTGGCAAGGGTTTCACTCTGGATGGAAATCTCAGAGTTCACCAAAGAATACATAGAGAGGCCATATACTGTAGATGCAATCAGTGTGGCAAGAGTTCCTCTCAAGAGGGAGATCTCAAAAGACACCAAATACATACAATATATATATGATTGATCCTGTGAGGGAAAATTGGTCTCTACATTTATCCCAGTCCATGAATTAATGAAACACAGTGAACACACAGTGAGGTGAAGCACACAATAATCCCAAAACAGTGAGCTGCCTGCTACTGCGGCGCTTGGGGAGCAATGAGGGGTTAGGTACCTCAAGGGCACTTCAGCCATTCCTACTGGTCAGAGTTCGAACCGGCAACTGGTTACAAGTCCAAGCACTAACCAGTAGGCCACGGCTGCCCACAGGAGAGAGGCCGTATAAACGCACTCAAGTGTGGCAAGGACTTCAAAGTAAAGGGACATCTCAAAAGACGCCAGTCTGTTTACACAAAAGAGAGACCGTACCACTGCAGTTAGTGTGGTAAGAGTTTAGGATGCACCACAACTATGAAAAAATGTCTTAGGGGGGCATGTTTTGTTAGTAATATTTCCTTAAAGCTGATGCAGTGAAAAGAGAATGGAAAAGCATTTGTTCAAATGTTAAAATCCAGTGTGTTGACCTGGGCACATCTAATAATCCAATTACAATTGGATTCATGCCTCAGTTGAAATAAAATTACTTACTTTTCTGAAACGGATAGTTCTGGTTCTTGATTATGATTGACTGAATCACGTTTTTTGCTGCTGCAAAACCTACTGCAACCCCCCATGTTCACCTCATTTCATTCTATATTACTGTGCTATGAATTTAATCAAAAGTCAAGAGTTGCTACATCTTTATAAACGCAATAACCCCTACTAGAGGTGTCACAATCTCCGTTTGAAGTCAAACCGAAATGACATCACAATCTTGAACTTTGAAATCAAAGCTAGAATCGACGATGCAGCCACACCCCAAATGTCACGTCCAACATGCATGTCAAGAGGGGGGAAACAAGCACACAATCGATGCTGAAGTGCGGGACGGCAACATTATCTACTTAAACTTTATGCTGTAGCCACTTAAAAAATGCATCAACCCAACTAAAACCTCTTCCTGTTTCTCTGAAATCACAAATTCATTCATTCACGTCAGTTAACCCTAACATAAGCTGCTCAAGTTTGCAAATGAAGTTCTAGACAGAATGAAGCTCTGAGCACATACGCAGCACGCAAAACGCTTACTGCCAAAAGGAAACAACATTAAGAAAGCCGGATCTCACTGCAAATACCGTGTCCTATCTGATCACAGCCTAAGTTAGCTATGTTCTCTCCCTCTCTCTCACCTTTAATCATATTATGATGACTCGAGCAAGGCTTGTTCAAAACATTTAGCTTTATTGTGCGGAATACAGACACCAATACATGGCACACAATAGGGCAGTCAACAACACTCATACAGTACACAGAAAGGGAGGTCACACTCACACTGACAAGAAGGGTTACACGAGAGGCAGAATTAAAGATGGTTACACGCTACACTAAAACACATCCATAATCTTAGTCACTTTTAAGCGTGATGCTTAGACCACTGGTCTAATCTTATTCAATGATCTATGCTAGGATAGAGTTAAAAGTGGTATCGCCAGACTCAGCGAACGGCTGGAAGAACTGGAGAAAGATAAAACTCAATTTTTAATTTTTACATTACGTTGGTATGTGTCTGGTAATCGGCCAAGAGGTCTGTGTAACACCTGCTGGAAGTCTGAGGAAGGGCCGTAAGGGCTTGAAGTGTTACCAATAAAAAATGCTTCAATGGGAGCACTCCAGTGTGCGGATCTTCACTTTTTGTTTGAACCGTATCTTCAATCCTGCACCCGTAATATTTGGATGCGCGTGATTAAACCGTGCTCATTCAACCCATGTAATCGGCCAACATTGACTTCTCAGCTTCCGGCCAGCTCTCAGCTGCTGTCTGAAAAACTCTCCGCGCCATCTGGCTGGTCACTGACGGGAGGTTGTATCTAAAGTGCAAGTTTAAACAGTATGTTAGAAATGTATAAAGACATCTCATCTGAGACACAATGAACAACACATGGGCAAACATATAAGAGGGCAAATGGTTCACTTACTTTGAATGCAGCCGCAACAGGTCATTGGATGGGTTGTGAATTGCCCTCCCTGTTGAGGAGACAAAGAACCTGTCTTCCACGTCAACATCTTTACTCCTCTTGCGTTTCTTGTTGGATCTAAGGAGCTGTGGACGCACCCGTCTATGGTATAGATCAAACCACTGTTGGCAGATGAGAAAAGGTAATTAAGATTCACTTCTGCTGTTGAACACACAGCTGACTAACCCACAGACGGGCAGGTTACAGATGGACTGCTCGTCTAAGAATACACTGTCCCTGTTTCTCCTATACAGGATTTCACTCATTCTTCAAATGACATTTGCTTTGGTTTATCCATTTTTTTTTCTCCGAGGAAATGTGATATCTCTGAATTGAACTTACGCGCGCCTCCTCCTCTGACAGGGCAAACGAGGCCTCTTCCTGTGGTGCTGTCTTGTGCTCGTGTACGTCAATGATGTAACGCGATTGATGTTCTCTCCTGGCAAGCCACTCCGCCACAGTCATGTGTGCCACCACGCCTGGTCGTTGGAGGTGTTGCAGAATGATAACAGCCTCGAGGTAGTACACCACAAAGGTGCACTCGGCCAACTCCAATAAGGCAGAACAACTGTCCGACAGTTTGTTCTTAATTGCCAAAAGGTCCTTCTCGGCAGCCATCAGAACAGCCACGCATTCATATGGTTGTAACTGACATTCGCTGCTAGTCAACAAGTCATGCCTATGACAAAACACATCAACTGTATTAACAAATCATATTACAGAGAGGACTACCGGTTCTGTAGTGTAATAATTTGCATGGGGTACAAACACTTCAACTAACCTCTTTTGGGTGATGTTTTTGCTCACCAGCTTAGAGGTGACTTTTTTCAGAGAATCAATGAAGGCAATGAAGTCCTGGCACTGTTCCTGGAGTGTAATATTCTCCATCCTCAGATCTGATAAATTAGCGTGGTAAACCAGGAATCTTTTCAAGCTCTTCAGGTAGTTCAATTGTGTTGCCTCAGAAAGGTCACGCAGGTACTGTCGGAGCTTCTGTCTGTCATTGACAAACTCCAGGGATACTTGCTCAGGGTTGACATAGTAGAGATACCGGGAAACATTTTCAACCTGAAAATAAAAACAACAATGTTAAATTACCTTCTCATCATGACCGTTGCTTCATCTTTTATTAACTTTCTAATGAATGTGCCTAATAAACACAGAGTGTGTATTGATGATCCTCACCTCCTGTTTGTAATTTTCTTTTAGGAGATCTATCCTTAGGTGTTCGGCAAAGTCTTTCAGCAGTGGATTTTCCAGTGGATGTTTGTTATAAAGTTCCTTCTTAAGCATGAGTTGCTTGGTCTTCCGGGAATAATTCACATCTTGGCCACTGCAATGTGGGATAAGACTTTTGTTATAATAGTGCATTATTATGATTTAATGTGAACCACACTGAAAAACACAAATCACAGATAAGTTGTGAAAACTGAGACTCTCACCATTGAAACAACTTTCCACTGCTGTCAGATGCCACTTCGGCTGACTTTCCCCGGTCTCTGGTGGATGGTCCGGCCTCAGAATTAGTCTGCCTGGTAGATGGTCCGGCTTCAGAATTAGTCTGCCTGGTGGATGGTCTAGCCACAGAATTAGTCTGCCTGGTGGATCGTCTAGCCTCAGGTGGGGGGACACCATTCTTAACCATGTCACGACGCTTCAGCTCCTCAATCAAGCTTAAGGAAAACAAGATATTTGGAAAAAAGGTAAATTAACTAAAGTCTCAAACATCTAAACTCAAAGAAATAGTAAAAGGTGACTGTGATGGAAGAAAACATAGTTTTGAGTTTGGAAGCATGGTATGAAGGCTTTTCACACACACTCACACAGCAGAACAGAGCTATCAACCAGAACAATAGGAGGGTCATTAACCAAACAAAGCATGCGGCCATTGGGGGATTGGACATGAGCAGTGACATGAGCTCTGACTAAAGCAGTTACAATCAATAATCAATGACCTATTCACATAAGACTGAGAGAGGTGATAATGGAGCAATTCACTGAGATGCATTCCTACATGGCAATTAACTGAGATACATTCCTACATATATACACAAAGCATGTGTTAAGGCTTTCAAAAACAAGCGGAATGTGATAACTCTGACTAAACAAAAAGTAATGTAGAAGCCACCAACCTTTGGACTGGATCTTGAGTTTTCCTAACTTTCTGAAGGGTGCAATAGTACCATACTTGATCCAGGACTTCCGCAGCGTCCAACTTGGCCTTTTCAACCACTGCCAAACGGTCTGCTTCAGTGCTCGTTCTCATGCAGGATCTGCACAGGTGGACGGGCAGGCTATCTTGGGTTTTACGACAAAATGGGCAGAACAGAGAGTGTCCCTTTGACGCTTTTCTTGGAGCCATTTCTCAGGATTGAATGAAGCAGAATCTTCAGGTGAAGGCCTAAGGAATAAATGAAAAATGCAAAAAGGAAAAATCAGTAGCAATGAAAATCTTCTGTAGCAATGTTGTCAGTAGATCTCCTGCACAGTATGAGAATTCCCAAAGTGTCATGCTTCTATTTATGCTTCTGTTTACAGGTTAGCCCCACCCATTAGCACGTGTATGGTTCACCTGCTGAAGATGGGTGGAGCTACATACAGGTTGGCTCCACCCACAGGTTAGCCCATCTGCGGAGGGCATGCTTGAGGGACAGCACTGAAGCTGCCATTGCTGAAGTGGATGAAAAGGCCAAGTTGGACGTTCGGGACGTCCTGAAGAATTGCAGAACTTTACCTTTTGGAGTCTTTGCTGAAATTATGGAATGGCTTCCACATTACATTTTGTTTAATCAGAGTTGTTCCAGTGTCCAGTGTTACCCACAGTATGGCATGTCACATGCTTTGTTTTGGTTAATGACCCTCCTATTGTTTTGGTTGATAGCTCTGTGCTGCTGTGTGAGTGTGTGTGAAAAGCCTTCATACAATTTTCTGTAGCCAGTGTGGCAAGAGTTTCTGTGAAGCGGGACATCTCAAAACTCAAAAACATATTCATACAGGAGAGAGGCTGTATAAATACACTAGGTGTGGCAAGGGTTTCACTCTCGATGGAAATCTCAGAGTTCACCAAAGAATACATAGAGAGGCCATATTCTGTAGATGCAATCAGTGTGGCAAGAGTTCCTCTCAAGAGGGAGATCTCAAAAGACACCAAATACATACAATATATATATGATTGATCCTGTGAGGGAAAATTGGTCTCTACATTTATCCCAGTCCATGAATTAATGAAACACAGTGAACACACAGTGAGGTGAAGCACACAATAATCCCAAAACAGTGAGCTGCCTGCTACTGCGGCGCTTGGGGAGCAATGAGGGGTTAGGTACCTCAAGGGCACTTCAGCCATTCCTACTGGTCAGAGTTCGAACCGGCAACTGGTTACAAGTCCAAGCACTAACCAGTAGGCCACGGCTGCCCACAGGAGAGAGGCCGTATAAACGCACTCAAGTGTGGCAAGGACTTCAAAGTAAAGGGACATCTCAAAAGACGCCAGTCTGTTTACACAAAAGAGAGACCGTACCACTGCAGTTAGTGTGGTAAGAGTTTAGGATGCACCACAACTATGAAAAAATGTCTTAGGGGGGCATGTTTTGTTAGTAATATTTCCTTAAAGCTGATGCAGTGAAAAGAGAATGGAAAAGCATTTGTTCAAATGTTAAAATCCAGTGTGTTGACCTGGGCACATCTAATAATCCAATTACAATTGGATTCATGCCTCAGTTGAAATAAAATTACTTACTTTTCTGAAACGGATAGTTCTGGTTCTTGATTATGATTGACTGAATCACGTTTTTTGCTGCTGCAAAACCTACTGCAACCCCCCATGTTCACCTCATTTCATTCTATATTACTGTGCTATGAATTTAATCAAAAGTCAAGAGTTGCTACATCTTTATAAACGCAATAACCCCTACTAGAGGTGTCACAATCTCCGTTTGAAGTCAAACCGAAATGACATCACAATCTTGAACTTTGAAATCAAAGCTAGAATCGACGATGCAGCCACACCCCAAATGTCACGTCCAACATGCATGTCAAGAGGGGGGAAACAAGCACACAATCGATGCTGAAGTGCGGGACGGCAACATTATCTACTTAAACTTTATGCTGTAGCCACTTAAAAAATGCATCAACCCAACTAAAACCTCTTCCTGTTTCTCTGAAATCACAAATTCATTCATTCACGTCAGTTAACCCTAACATAAGCTGCTCAAGTTTGCAAATGAAGTTCTAGACAGAATGAAGCTCTGAGCACATACGCAGCACGCAAAACGCTTACTGCCAAAAGGAAACAACATTAAGAAAGCCGGATCTCACTGCAAATACCGTGTCCTATCTGATCACAGCCTAAGTTAGCTATGTTCTCTCCCTCTCTCTCACCTTTAATCATATTATGATGACTCGAGCAAGGCTTGTTCAAAACATTTAGCTTTATTGTGCGGAATACAGACACCAATACATGGCACACAATAGGGCAGTCAACAACACTCATACAGTACACAGAAAGGGAGGTCACACTCACACTGACAAGAAGGGTTACACGAGAGGCAGAATTAAAGATGGTTACACGCTACACTAAAACACATCCATAATCTTAGTCACTTTTAAGCGTGATGCTTAGACCACTGGTCTAATCTTATTCAATGATCTATGCTAGGATAGAGTTAAAAGTGGTATCGCCAGACTCAGCGAACGGCTGGAAGAACTGGAGAAAGATAAAACTCAATTTTTAATTTTTACATTACGTTGGTATGTGTCTGGTAATCGGCCAAGAGGTCTGTGTAACACCTGCTGGAAGTCTGAGGAAGGGCCGTAAGGGCTTGAAGTGTTACCAATAAAAAATGCTTCAATGGGAGCACTCCAGTGTGCGGATCTTCACTTTTTGTTTGAACCGTATCTTCAATCCTGCACCCGTAATATTTGGATGCGCGTGATTAAACCGTGCTCATTCAACCCATGTAATCGGCCAACATTGACTTCTCAGCTTCCGGCCAGCTCTCAGCTGCTGTCTGAAAAACTCTCCGCGCCATCTGGCTGGTCACTGACGGGAGGTTGTATCTAAAGTGCAAGTTTAAACAGTATGTTAGAAATGTATAAAGACATCTCATCTGAGACACAATGAACAACACATGGGCAAACATATAAGAGGGCAAATGGTTCACTTACTTTGAATGCAGCCGCAACAGGTCATTGGATGGGTTGTGAATTGCCCTCCCTGTTGAGGAGACAAAGAACCTGTCTTCCACGTCAACATCTTTACTCCTCTTGCGTTTCTTGTTGGATCTAAGGAGCTGTGGACGCACCCGTCTATGGTATAGATCAAACCACTGTTGGCAGATGAGAAAAGGTAATTAAGATTCACTTCTGCTGTTGAACACACAGCTGACTAACCCACAGACGGGCAGGTTACAGATGGACTGCTCGTCTAAGAATACACTGTCCCTGTTTCTCCTATACAGGATTTCACTCATTCTTCAAATGACATTTGCTTTGGTTTATCCATTTTTTTTTCTCCGAGGAAATGTGATATCTCTGAATTGAACTTACGCGCGCCTCCTCCTCTGACAGGGCAAACGAGGCCTCTTCCTGTGGTGCTGTCTTGTGCTCGTGTACGTCAATGATGTAACGCGATTGATGTTCTCTCCTGGCAAGCCACTCCGCCACAGTCATGTGTGCCACCACGCCTGGTCGTTGGAGGTGTTGCAGAATGATAACAGCCTCGAGGTAGTACACCACAAAGGTGCACTCGGCCAACTCCAATAAGGCAGAACAACTGTCCGACAGTTTGTTCTTAATTGCCAAAAGGTCCTTCTCGGCAGCCATCAGAACAGCCACGCATTCATATGGTTGTAACTGACATTCGCTGCTAGTCAACAAGTCATGCCTATGACAAAACACATCAACTGTATTAACAAATCATATTACAGAGAGGACTACCGGTTCTGTAGTGTAATAATTTGCATGGGGTACAAACACTTCAACTAACCTCTTTTGGGTGATGTTTTTGCTCACCAGCTTAGAGGTGACTTTTTTCAGAGAATCAATGAAGGCAATGAAGTCCTGGCACTGTTCCTGGAGTGTAATATTCTCCATCCTCAGATCTGATAAATTAGCGTGGTAAACCAGGAATCTTTTCAAGCTCTTCAGGTAGTTCAATTGTGTTGCCTCAGAAAGGTCACGCAGGTACTGTCGGAGCTTCTGTCTGTCATTGACAAACTCCAGGGATACTTGCTCAGGGTTGACATAGTAGAGATACCGGGAAACATTTTCAACCTGAAAATAAAAACAACAATGTTAAATTACCTTCTCATCATGACCGTTGCTTCATCTTTTATTAACTTTCTAATGAATGTGCCTAATAAACACAGAGTGTGTATTGATGATCCTCACCTCCTGTTTGTAATTTTCTTTTAGGAGATCTATCCTTAGGTGTTCGGCAAAGTCTTTCAGCAGTGGATTTTCCAGTGGATGTTTGTTATAAAGTTCCTTCTTAAGCATGAGTTGCTTGGTCTTCCGGGAATAATTCACATCTTGGCCACTGCAATGTGGGATAAGACTTTTGTTATAATAGTGCATTATTATGATTTAATGTGAACCACACTGAAAAACACAAATCACAGATAAGTTGTGAAAACTGAGACTCTCACCATTGAAACAACTTTCCACTGCTGTCAGATGCCACTTCGGCTGACTTTCCCCGGTCTCTGGTGGATGGTCCGGCCTCAGAATTAGTCTGCCTGGTAGATGGTCCGGCTTCAGAATTAGTCTGCCTGGTGGATGGTCTAGCCACAGAATTAGTCTGCCTGGTGGATCGTCTAGCCTCAGGTGGGGGGACACCATTCTTAACCATGTCACGACGCTTCAGCTCCTCAATCAAGCTTAAGGAAAACAAGATATTTGGAAAAAAGGTAAATTAACTAAAGTCTCAAACATCTAAACTCAAAGAAATAGTAAAAGGTGACTGTGATGGAAGAAAACATAGTTTTGAGTTTGGAAGCATGGTATGAAGGCTTTTCACACACACTCACACAGCAGAACAGAGCTATCAACCAGAACAATAGGAGGGTCATTAACCAAACAAAGCATGCGGCCATTGGGGGATTGGACATGAGCAGTGACATGAGCTCTGACTAAAGCAGTTACAATCAATAATCAATGACCTATTCACATAAGACTGAGAGAGGTGATAATGGAGCAATTCACTGAGATGCATTCCTACATGGCAATTAACTGAGATACATTCCTACATATATACACAAAGCATGTGTTAAGGCTTTCAAAAACAAGCGGAATGTGATAACTCTGACTAAACAAAAAGTAATGTAGAAGCCACCAACCTTTGGACTGGATCTTGAGTTTTCCTTACTTTCTGAAGGGTGCAATAGTACCATACTCGATCCAGGACTTCCGCAGCGTCCAACTTGGCCTTTTCAACCACTGCCAAACGGTCTGCTTCAGTGCTCGTTCTCATGCAGGATCTGCACAGGTGGACGGGCAGGCTATCTTGGGTTTTACGACAAAATGGGCAGAACAGAGAGTGTCCCTTTGACGCTTTTCTTGGAGCCATTTCTCAGGATTGAATGAAGCAGAATCTTCAGGTGAAGGCCTAAGGAATAAATGAAAAATGCAAAAAGGAAAAATCAGTAGCAATGAAAATCTTCTGTAGCAATGTTGTCTGTAGATCTCCTGCACAGTATGAGAATTCCCAAAGTGTCATGCTTCTATTTATGCTTCTGTTTACAGGTTAGCCCCACCCATTAGCACGTGTATGGTTCACCTGCTGAAGATGGGTGGAGCTACATACAGGTTGGCTCCACCCACAGGTTAGCCCATCTGCGGAGGGCATGCTTGAGGGACAGCACTGAAGCTGCCATTGCTGAAGTGGATGAAAAGGCCAAGTTGGACGTTCGGGACGTCCTGAAGAATTGCAGAACTTTACCTTTTGGAGTCTTTGCTGAAATTATGGAATGGCTTCCACATTACATTTTGTTTAATCAGAGTTGTTCCAGTGTCCAGTGTTACCCACAGTATGGCATGTCACATGCTTTGTTTTGGTTAATGACCCTCCTATTGTTTTGGTTGATAGCTCTGTGCTGCTGTGTGAGTGTGTGTGAAAAGCCTTCATACAATTTTCTGTAGCCAGTGTGGCAAGAGTTTCTGTGAAGCGGGACATCTCAAAACTCAAAAACATATTCATACAGGAGAGAGGCTGTATAAATACACTAGGTGTGGCAAGGGTTTCACTCTGGATGGAAATCTCAGAGTTCACCAAAGAATACATAGAGAGGCCATATACTGTAGATGCAATCAGTGTGGCAAGAGTTCCTCTCAAGAGGGAGATCTCAAAAGACACCAAATACATACAATATATATATGATTGATCCTGTGAGGGAAAATTGGTCTCTACATTTATCCCAGTCCATGAATTAATGAAACACAGTGAACACACAGTGAGGTGAAGCACACAATAATCCCAAAACAGTGAGCTGCCTGCTACTGCGGCGCTTGGGGAGCAATGAGGGGTTAGGTACCTCAAGGGCACTTCAGCCATTCCTACTGGTCAGAGTTCGAACCGGCAACTGGTTACAAGTCCAAGCACTAACCAGTAGGCCACGGCTGCCCACAGGAGAGAGGCCGTATAAACGCACTCAAGTGTGGCAAGGACTTCAAAGTAAAGGGACATCTCAAAAGACGCCAGTCTGTTTACACAAAAGAGAGACCGTACCACTGCAGTTAGTGTGGTAAGAGTTTAGGATGCACCACAACTATGAAAAAATGTCTTAGGGGGGCATGTTTTGTTAGTAATATTTCCTTAAAGCTGATGCAGTGAAAAGAGAATGGAAAAGCATTTGTTCAAATGTTAAAATCCAGTGTGTTGACCTGGGCACATCTAATAATCCAATTACAATTGGATTCATGCCTCAGTTGAAATAAAATTACTTACTTTTCTGAAACGGATAGTTCTGGTTCTTGATTATGATTGACTGAATCACGTTTTTTGCTGCTGCAAAACCTACTGCAACCCCCCATGTTCACCTCATTTCATTCTATATTACTGTGCTATGAATTTAATCAAAAGTCAAGAGTTGCTACATCTTTATAAACGCAATAACCCCTACTAGAGGTGTCACAATCTCCGTTTGAAGTCAAACCGAAATGACATCACAATCTTGAACTTTGAAATCAAAGCTAGAATCGACGATGCAGCCACACCCCAAATGTCACGTCCAACATGCATGTCAAGAGGGGGGAAACAAGCACACAATCGATGCTGAAGTGCGGGACGGCAACATTATCTACTTAAACTTTATGCTGTAGCCACTTAAAAAATGCATCAACCCAACTAAAACCTCTTCCTGTTTCTCTGAAATCACAAATTCATTCATTCACGTCAGTTAACCCTAACATAAGCTGCTCAAGTTTGCAAATGAAGTTCTAGACAGAATGAAGCTCTGAGCACATACGCAGCACGCAAAACGCTTACTGCCAAAAGGAAACAACATTAAGAAAGCCGGATCTCACTGCAAATACCGTGTCCTATCTGATCACAGCCTAAGTTAGCTATGTTCTCTCCCTCTCTCTCACCTTTAATCATATTATGATGACTCGAGCAAGGCTTGTTCAAAACATTTAGCTTTATTGTGCGGAATACAGACACCAATACATGGCACACAATAGGGCAGTCAACAACACTCATACAGTACACAGAAAGGGAGGTCACACTCACACTGACAAGAAGGGTTACACGAGAGGCAGAATTAAAGATGGTTACACGCTACACTAAAACACATCCATAATCTTAGTCACTTTTAAGCGTGATGCTTAGACCACTGGTCTAATCTTATTCAATGATCTATGCTAGGATAGAGTTAAAAGTGGTATCGCCAGACTCAGCGAACGGCTGGAAGAACTGGAGAAAGATAAAACTCAATTTTTAATTTTTACATTACGTTGGTATGTGTCTGGTAATCGGCCAAGAGGTCTGTGTAACACCTGCTGGAAGTCTGAGGAAGGGCCGTAAGGGCTTGAAGTGTTACCAATAAAAAATGCTTCAATGGGAGCACTCCAGTGTGCGGATCTTCACTTTTTGTTTGAACCGTATCTTCAATCCTGCACCCGTAATATTTGGATGCGCGTGATTAAACCGTGCTCATTCAACCCATGTAATCGGCCAACATTGACTTCTCAGCTTCCGGCCAGCTCTCAGCTGCTGTCTGAAAAACTCTCCGCGCCATCTGGCTGGTCACTGACGGGAGGTTGTATCTAAAGTGCAAGTTTAAACAGTATGTTAGAAATGTATAAAGACATCTCATCTGAGACACAATGAACAACACATGGGCAAACATATAAGAGGGCAAATGGTTCACTTACTTTGAATGCAGCCGCAACAGGTCATTGGATGGGTTGTGAATTGCCCTCCCTGTTGAGGAGACAAAGAACCTGTCTTCCACGTCAACATCTTTACTCCTCTTGCGTTTCTTGTTGGATCTAAGGAGCTGTGGACGCACCCGTCTATGGTATAGATCAAACCACTGTTGGCAGATGAGAAAAGGTAATTAAGATTCACTTCTGCTGTTGAACACACAGCTGACTAACCCACAGACGGGCAGGTTACAGATGGACTGCTCGTCTAAGAATACACTGTCCCTGTTTCTCCTATACAGGATTTCACTCATTCTTCAAATGACATTTGCTTTGGTTTATCCATTTTTTTTTCTCCGAGGAAATGTGATATCTCTGAATTGAACTTACGCGCGCCTCCTCCTCTGACAGGGCAAACGAGGCCTCTTCCTGTGGTGCTGTCTTGTGCTCGTGTACGCCAATGATGTAACGCGATTGATGTTCTCTCCTGGCAAGCCACTCCGCCACAGTCATGTGTGCCACCACGCCTGGTCGTTGGAGGTGTTGCAGAATGATAACAGCCTCGAGGTAGTACACCACAAAGGTGCACTCGGCCAACTCCAATAAGGCAGAACAACTGTCCGACAGTTTGTTCTTAATTGCCAAAAGGTACTTCTCGGCAGCCATCAGAACAGCCACGCATTCATATGGTTGTATCTGACATTCGCTGCTAGTCAACAAGTCATGCCTATGACAAAACACATCAACTGTATTAACAAATCATATTACAGAGAGGACTACCGGTTCTGTAGTGTAATAATTTGCATGGGGTACAAACACTTCAACTAACCTCTTTTGGGTGATGTTTTTGCTCACCAGCTTAGAGGTGACTTTTTTCAGAGAATCAATGAAGGCAATGAAGTCCTGGCACTGTTCCTGGAGTGTAATATTCTCCATCCTCAGATCTGATAAATTAGCGTGGTAAACCAGGAATCTTTTCAAGCTCTTCAGGTAGTTCAATTGTGTTGCCTCAGAAAGGTCACGCAGGTACTGTCGGAGCTTCTGTCTGTCATTGACAAACTCCAGGGATACTTGCTCAGGGTTGACATAGTAGAGATACCGGGAAACATTTTCAACCTGAAAATAAAAACAACAATGTTAAATTACCTTCTCATCATGACCGTTGCTTCATCTTTTATTAACTTTCTAATGAATGTGCCTAATAAACACAGAGGGCCCTATCATGACATTCTAAAGTGCATCGTCACTCGTCAAAAGTCTATTCAAATTTAGTAGGATGTCCAGTTCACATTGGGAGGGTTTTCGTTCTCAAAAGTGGAGCGCATGGCGTAACAAGGTGTTCCTAGGTTTTTTAATCAGTCATATGGGTGTGTTTGGGGCGTAACATCATTTTAAACCAATGAGAATGACATCTGTCATTCCCTTTAACGGCGCAACGCGCGATATGTCAAATAAATGCATCGGTATTTTGGCATTCAACGGCGCATTTGAAGGAGGCTGCTTGCGAGACCGTATGGAATAGTCATTCTTAAACCATGCTTTACTAAAACCTAGCATAGCCTTCACGCATTTGCACTCGTCTATTATTTGAACTCATTGGCAAAGTGAAACTAACTTCACCAAGGAGTCAGTCAACGACAAGACAGTTATATGCAGTTACTTTCACTATTGACTGACAATGGGTTACCATCGAAAACATAGGCTGGAAAAAGCAACACTTACCCTAATGTTGCTCAAATGACTGAATAAAACAACATTTATCCTGCAGAGGAGTTGCTTATATCTCGTGACAGTGCGTCTTCAGCTGTGCTCCATACGTGTCTCTCGCCTCTCCCCTAATCACTTTTAACCGTCATTACCAATTTGCAAATGATGGTGAATAACTACTCATCATGAGATGTACAGTATTTCGTAATATCTTTATTCTAATTATGTTTACCATTGTAATCGTGCAATTTGTAATGCTTTGCATGGACGTGCGCTGGTGTGCGTTCATGAATGATAGAAGGATGGTGCGTGCACCTGCCAATATGACTGTTGACATGCGCTCTTAAAATAGCATATGAACAACTCGCCATTGACTTCTGACCAGGTTTAGGTGGTGTATGATAGCGATTTTTAGACAATGCGCCAGGTCCCTCCCTAGGTTGTTAATTGCCACACCCCTGGGCGCAATGCTTAAAAAATAAAGGTGCAAAATAACGAATTCAACTTCGCGCCAGTGAATAACGAACTTTACGCCATGCGCTGGTGACCGAAAATACAGCCCAGAGTGTGTATTGATGATCCTCACCTCCTGTTTGTAATTTTCTTTTAGGAGATCTATCCTTAGGTGTTCGGCAAAGTCTTTCAGCAGTGGATTTTCCAGTGGATGTTTGTTATAAAGTTCCTTCTTAAGCATGAGTTGCTTGGTCTTCCGGGAATAATTCACATCTTGGCCACTGCAATGTGGGATAAGACTTTTGTTATAATAGTGCATTATTATGATTTAATGTGAACCACACTGAAAAACACAAATCACAGATAAGTTGTGAAAACTGAGACTCTCACCATTGAAACAACTTTCCACTGCTGTCAGATGCCACTTCGGCTGACTTTCCCCGGTCTCTGGTGGATGGTCCGGCCTCAGAATTAGTCTGCCTGGTAGATGGTCCGGCTTCAGAATTAGTCTGCCTGGTGGATGGTCTAGCCACAGAATTGTTCTGCCTGGTGGATCGTCTAGCCTCAGGTGGGGGGACACCATTCTTAACCATGTCACGACGCTTCAGCTCCTCAATCAAGCTTAAGGAAAACAAGATATTTGGAAAAAAGGTAAATTAACTAAAGTCTCAAACATCTAAACTCAAAGAAATAGTAAAAGGTGACTGTGATGGAAGAAAACAT